>NC_090888.1:63207521-63220021 GCF_036669925.1 Montipora capricornis
TCACGTTTACTTATTGGTTGTATTGTGCTCCGGTATTCTCACGCTTTGGCAGCGTAATAAATAAAAAATCTCTCAGTAATTATTGAATGTTTGCGGAGTATAGCAAAATAGCAATGCTTTCTTTTGAAGGGGCAGATCATGAAGATAGAGAGATTAAGCTTCGCTCCGGTCTGACTCGAAAGTCATGTTGAGCATTTTGAGCCAGTCACAAGACACCCTTTTGTTTTGCGCCTGACAAATGAGAAACCTAAACTTGTCGAAAGAACTCTTCCTGCTCTGTTACCATTTAGCCAGACTTATGAGGAGAATGGGGATGGGGGAAAGGGGAGGGGGACTTCTTAAAAATTACTGTCATCCTTGAACTTCGGCAAGGAAGCTTACAATGAGCTCATCAATAAACATAACTATTTCCGACTATTCGTTATAGAAACCCAAACCAAACGGTTTCCACACTGTTTTGTAGATCGGAGTAACTCTTACGGTTTAGCCTTATCACGAAATTCCTGCATACGAAAATAGCTAAGTGAGACTGAGTTACGTGGGTACACACCCGCCGGCTTATGCCGTTTCTAATTTTATTCAACATTCGGGGAGGCTAAAGATAGCTGTATACAAAAATTTGGTTCAGCACCACAGTTTCTTTAGAAACTACCCCTTTCATTAAAGATAGCTGTGATTAGTATGTACTAAAACAGTGGATAGCGTTGAACTCGCGCGCTGATTGGCTCGTCAAACTTCGGATATCCTGTGCTATTTACCTCCGAGCAACTCAGGAAAAAATAGCGTCCCGATTTGTATCCGTGACAAGTGAAAAAAACATCCAAATTAATTTTTTGTGGTGTATATTATCTCACTGTTTTAGTACATACTAAAACAACTATTCACCTCAGTGTCGTTGGCTAGCGTTGGATATTTACCTCGCCGCTAGCCACCTCCACTTCGTTGAATAGTTGTTAATTATCGCACTTATCTGGACAATTTAAGAAATTGTCTCTTATATACATCTGGAAAATCCAGGAGGCTTCAAAAGGATTCAAACCCTTCACCTCTGCGATGTCGGTGCCATGCTTTACCAACTGAGCCATGAAGCCAGTTAGATTGATATTTATTAGGCTCATTCGTTCCCATGAAAGGACTCTGGAATGAAATATACATTTCTTCCATACGTTCATTTGGAGAGGCTGTTACAAAGTTTCGAAAACGCACCTGTGTACAACATACCCTGTTAGAGGTACTGAATATGGAAAAACTTTGTTTCTCGAATAGTATTGTATCCTTTTTTAGTTCAGCTGAGTTATTAACATTTGTCAATAATATTTCCAATCTTACCTTTTTCCTTTCCCATCCCGCCATTATTGGGTTAACCATTATCTCTAAAAAAAAACACAGTCATAAAAATCTTTTTTCGATTTATCATTTTTCGGGTACCAGTTAGAACATTTTTCAAAGATCTCAATGATTGGCCTAGCGGTGGAAAAATGCTCGTTTCCATCGGTATCACAGAGAAGTTTTCATGAATCATGAATGTATAATTAGAAGCAAGTTCCCGCGTAGATATGAAGATGATTTTTTGCACATAATGATTGTCTACCAGCCAGGCGTGCAGTGTGGTCTTGGTTAAAGCTTTCTAGGTACCCAAGCAGGGGCGGATCCAGGATTGAGGGTGGGTGGGGCGAATAGGGTGGCTAGCCACCCCCCCCCCCCCCCCCCAATACTGTTTACCTGACGTGAAGGTAAAATCTGCATACGAGCCAAGTGGCCCATCAGGCCGGAGCCTATCCCGGTTTTCGCAGCATGAAGCGACTAGGAGTATTTCTACCCCCCCCCCCCCTGGGATGGGATGCTAGTCCATCTCAGGGTTACCCCCAGCATTATATTTGTCGGTACCCATTTAAACACCTGGGTGGAGAGAGGCACCGTAAGAGTAATGTGTCTTGCCCAAGAATACAACCCAACGTCCCCGGCCAGGGACCGAACCCGGACTGCTCACTTGATCCTGATTGGTTAACAGTTGCTTATTCAGAGCAAGCGAGGTTACAAGCAGAATATCTTCTTCCAGATTCTGACTCTTATTAAACTACCTTGTTTTCGACATGTAAAATACATTTCAGTTAAATTAAGCTGTATTTCTGTTGAGAGCATCGATTTATTGAATTGAACTTTAACCGAATGAAAACATGTTAAGTTGATCGTCAATTGTCGCGGCATTGAATTGGCTGTCCTCGATAATTTTGCCCTTTAATGTGATAACTATATGAAATCGCAATGTGCTCTTGTGCAATTAGAGATTAATTTCAAACTTGCATTTTCAAAGTTTTGAAAATACACGTGAAATTAGTCCTTAATTTGCCCTCGGGCCCTTACAGATTGCAGCCTAAACTATCTGGCCTTTTTTTCAGAGTATATACTTCTATTCTTTCAATTCACCCCCTTAAAATATTCCAAGATCCGTTACTGGCAAGGACTCCTTGGGGAATTAAGGTAACTCGAGCACTATGATTTTAGGGGGTTAGTAAGATGGGCTGTCTCGTTTTTAAATCAAATCAATCAAAAACAAGCAATTTGTAGAACGCAGATTTAAAACACAGGCTTGAAATAAATAAATTAAGTAGTTAATATTTTGACTCCTTTTATGGTTGCTATATTGCTATCGGTAGCCATTACGGGCAATGGTTAGCTTGGTCAAAAGTTAGTTATCATTAAGAAGATGTCATTAGTAAAAAATTCACGGTCTTAAATGAAACTCTTTTGCGTTTCCGAAAGGGAAAACCAGCAATTTTTCACCGCTAAGCGACTCAATATAATCTTTGACACATAAGTGCTCTTGGCACTCTTGCTCTTGATTTGTGGGTGTATGTGTCACGCGCAAAAACTAAAAAAGGCGTGTGCCTTCCCAGGTTCATTCCATACAAAGAACCTTCTCAAAAACAGTACAAAAACACGGCGGAAATCAAACAAATACCATCCTATGTATCACCTTAATAAGTGTGCTGTTACGGCTTACCAGTCCTAAATTTGTCTAGCCGTTTTCGTGCGACTTACTAAATTTGTTCACAATCAACATGTTACCTTTTTATATGAATATGCACGCTTGAGTTCTTTAACATTTTCCTCTTTTGATGCTCATGTAACTTATTTTACTCTTATTTTATTGCTTATATATTAGTACAATTGATTACTAGATGAATGAATAAGGTCTATCCAAATTCATATCTCCTAGAGCTTTATACACGTGACATTTATTGTTCCTAGCCAACACAGAAGCCGCGTATATTAACAGAATATAAGAATATGTATAATATATGTATAATATATGTATATATATGTATAAGACAAGACACGTTTATAGAGAACACCTATATTTCGACCAACTTGTAGGTCTTCTTCAGGGTGAATCAAGAAAAACCGTTATACAAAATTTTTAATTTCTTCTACGCCACTGAGATACGAAAGTGCACCCAACGACTTCAACCGTAAATAACCCTAACAATTCAAACATAAGTAACATCCGCACGTGCCAAAGGGCAACTCTTGCGCGTGCCAAAGGATAGCATGCGAACGGAGAGTATATGAGTTACGCTAAAAATAAAAGGGAAATAAGTGTAAAGGGAAAATAGCAGACAAATTATCCAGTAATAGGTAATAGGTAATTCTGTGTTAGAAAGAGAATTTTACTTTCGGCAACGTTCCCCTCTGTTCTGGCTACAAAAAAGAAGTCACTCTCATTAAGCCCATCCGGTTTCAAGGATCGGAGCCGATATGCCCATTGCCCTTCCTTAGCAAGCAGATCGTCTTTTGCATTAACTTTATGTATAACTTGTATGCTAATATCTTGAAGTCCATGATGCCCATGACTATAAAAATGCTTATAGATAAGATCATCGCTCTCCTTATTAACAGCAGACATCCTATAACTAGAGTGGGCTCGTAAACGGCTCTTGTGGTTGTTGAACCTTAACCTAAACTTAGTGGTGGTGGAGCCGACATACTGAAAACTACAAACCTTGCAACTAATTAAGTAAACAATATTCCTAGAATTACAATCCAAACTGCGATTTATAGTATAGCATGACAAGTACCATGGCTAGAGAACCTCAAGCTCTTAGGGTGATACGTAACCACCCGGGCCTGCCTAAAATAAGGGGGAATATCAAGAGAGTTACATCCCCTTTTACACATTTCCAATAGGAGTAAGCAGGCCATTCAAGATTTGCCCATGATGGCGTTTCGTCGCCCTAAGAGCTTGAGAGACTATCTAGTTCGCGCTAAATTACGACCTCTTGATCGGGAAATTGAGGGTACCCGAGGAAATCAAATGTGCTAGTAGCCGATTCTTTCTTTCTGTTCAAGGCCTCTTCCTCTGGAAGACATTGTTGAATGTCTTTTAAATTTTGATTCATCTCTTAAATTGATTTCTTTCTTTCAGAACTTGAGCTTTTAAGACTTAGAAGACGTCGAGGGGATTCAGCTCAACCCTGCCTATCATGTCCCCCAGGCCCTCCCGGTCCACCTGGACCGAAAGGAGAGAAAGGTTTCCAAGGACGAAGGGGCAAAACGGGAAGAAACGGAAAGAAAGGAGATCAAGGAATTATGGGATCGCCGGGAAAAAGCGGTAAGCAAGGCATCATGGGGCCTCAAGGAGAAGCTGGACACAAGGGACAAAAAGGAGATGTGGGCTCACCAGGCAAGCCGGGATCTAAAGGAGAGCCTGGTGAATCGATCTCAACTCCTACGGTTGCAGTTTCCCCTAAGAAGATAACAGTAAACGAAAGTGAATCAGCCTCGTTTCAATGCTCAGTCACAGGAAATCCTCAGCCTACAGTGGCGTGGAGTAGAATGAACAATGAGACAGAGGTGAGCCACTCAGTGGTATCAGGGAAAATGTTGCGTTTGAGCAATGTAAAAGGAAATGACGCGGGTATTTATCGATGTTCAGCGACAAACATCCTGGGGAAAGCTCGGGCACAGACCCAACTGGAAGTAAATGGTAAGTCTCTTTGCTTGGAAGATTTATACAGACTATAGGAATTAACTTGATAACTTAATATTTTCAGGCCTGAGACGTGAGGTTCTTTATATTTTATTATGGTTTTCCGTTACCGATATGCAAAAGATCACCCCCCAAAAAACTTATATTCCATAATGCAAATTTACAAAAGTAATAAAGAAATCTTTTCATTCATTTAGTTTGTAAAAAAATAAAGTGACTTTACCAAATGAATGAAAACACTTCATTATGACAATGATCATGACAATGATGATGATGATGATGATGATGATGATGATTAGTCGGGTATGCTGGAAAAAACCCGAGTTCTCCATCAGGAAACGATCCTATGACCTTCCGATTACTTGTTCGGATTCTGTTTATTGCTACAATAGCGACAGTGCTCCATTTCGACTATTTCATTTCTAGCAGTACATATAGCAATGTAGCTTCTGCTTGGAGCAGTCGGTATGCTTTTTTTGTGATCCCCGAATGATCGTCGAAAAGATACAGCTCTTCACTTTTTACTTAGTTTGTTACCTTTGAATTCATTCTAAGCTCAGAAAAGAAAAAGGCAAAAAGACGCGGACACGTTATTTTTACGTATATTTTCAACCAATTATTGTACCAATATTAGTTAACGGGGTACAAAATACATCTTCTTCTGATCGTCATAATGGGATATTCTGGCGAAAGCTTCTTCCATGTCAAAAATACTAAATGCTGTTCATGGGATCCGAATTTCACAATTTATGTTCAAACTGGTCACGGATTTACAAAAGTCTGCCCAGGAGCCAAATTGTGCGTGTAAGGACTGATTCCAGTGTCAGTTTTTAATTGTTGTGGTGATCTATGTAAGTTATCTTTGTTGCAGTTCAGCCATCTGTTTTTCTTCATCCGGGACCTCTTTATATCAGCGAGGGAAGCAACGTTACACTTCCCACTTGTCACGTGACTGGTCACCCCACTCCAGAGGTGATGTGGAGCAAGTCGTTTGGTCAACTTCCGCTGGGAAGGGTGCTGAGAAATAACACATTCCTGAGATTATCAGACGTACGCAAAACTGACTCTGGAGACTATTTTTGTACTGCAGCTAACCTCTTAGGAACTGTTATTAGAAAAACTCTTTTAATGGTCGTTTCCCTTCCTCGCTTCACCTTTAAACCTCCAACCAGAACTTTTGCAAGACTTGGCGATTCCCTGAAACTGAACTGCAGCGCTGCTGGTGATCCACAACCAGTAATCAGCTGGAAACGGCAAGGCTCTTCTCTGCCAGCTGGACGAAATCAACAGATTGATGGAGTGTTAGTTATAAGGGATTTTAAGACAGAGGATGCAGGAAATTACATTTGTGTTGCAACCAGCGCTGGAGTGTCTACCATAGAAATTGAAAGTTACGTGGAAGTTCCGCGTCCACGAGGTGAGCAGAGGAGCATGTAAATTTCTATAATTTTGACATAGAAACTGTTTAATTAGCCAACTGAAGTTATAACCTTCGGCTCATCTTGATTGTCAATGAGCGGATAGGCCAAAGACACAATATTGTGACGCTTACAATATATATTTGCAGCATTTGTTTTTCATCTACAGCCAAACTGGTGTAAAGGTCTGTTTAAAGGGGACATAAGCGCAAAGCAAAACATAAGCACGGGCCTTGTAACTTGAGAGTGAGATAAGCGTAATTGGAGGCGTAAGAAGAAGTGTGAGCGTCAGAAAAAACACGTCAAAGGCACCTGTGGCCAATTTGTTGAGAGAGCGCAAAAGCAGTAAAGAATCTTTGAGATTGAAATGACCGTAACTACATAATAATTCCTGAAGCGCGAAAATTTGGTTTTATCAAAGGAGATCATGCGATAAAGGCGCACTAACCACCGAAAGATAGATTCCGAGCTGACGTTTCAAGCGTCAGTCCTTCGTCAGAGCGAAGACAGATATTCCAGTAGGAAGAAATCACACAGCGTATAGAGAGAGGAATCACAGTAAAAGCACTGTAAAGAAAATTTGATTACAGGTGAGGTGGGTTTCCTTAGAGGCCTGTTTCTTTTTTGGCCTGGAGACGTAAGCCTAATACGAGAACTCAGAAGCGTTTAGAACATAAACAGCATAAACAACTTTTGTTAAACTAGGACACAGTCACTTATGATCAACAAGATAATTCTTGTAGTGAGGCTTTCTTCCAAAATATCCACATTTAGAGCTGCTCATCATCTTAAAATCAAGAAACTTGGTCTTGAAGCGAAACGTATGCCCTCAAATCAAAATTTATAGATCCAGAGAACAACTAAGGAAGCTAGAAATGTCTAATTATTTTTTTCCTCAGGACACATGCGGGAGGAATTTTTACCGGCATATGCTATGATATCATTGATTCCGGGGGCTGGCGGGTATTTAAAAGTGTTATTTTAATGCTAGATGGCTGCTGCTTTAGCAGCCCTTTTAAGCTAATACAGCCTGACATTGACAAGCAAAATCAAATTAAACAACCGAACTTTGTCTCTTCTTTATAAAATATACAAAGAAAAGACCTTCAGTAATTTTGGTGGAAAGTTAACGTTTACCCGCATTATCTTTAAGGCATCCTGTAGTCTGAGGAACCAGATGAAACAGCCGATCCTCGTTTCCCTTGAGATATAAACCAACTTGAAGAGATGCCAATAAAAATCCGTTTGGGGAGGAGTTTGGAACTCAGAACTAAAGATGAATCAGAAGCTCGCAGCTTATACAAGAGCAAACTCAGTATTGTTATATGTTTTGGAAAAAATGGTCCAAGGCCCACTAGATCAGTAAATCTTGTGTGATTCAGTCGTCTTACTTTCACTGTACAGAACCTTGATCTTTGCTAATGAGTAGTTAACGAAGATAAAAAGGAATTTTACCTCATTCACTTTACTTTAAGCACATGATTGCTTACTTTTTATGTGTGTCTTACGCCACAGATTGCTCAGATCTGTTAAAATCAGGTCAAACTCACAGTCGAGTTTACTCTGTTGACCCCGATGGCAAAGGATCCTTCAATGTTTATTGTGATATGCGCACCGAGGGCGGAGGGTGGACCGTGTTCCAAAGACGACGAGATGGCTCTGTTGACTTCTATCGGGGATGGAACGATTACAAATCAGGCTTTGGTCAGCTGACGGCTGAGTTCTGGTTAGGAAACGACAAGATCCACAGGTTGACGGCCTCTAGACCCAGCTCTCTGCGAGTGGAGTTGGAGGATTGGAGCAAAGCCAAAGCGTATGCCAAATATGGTCAGATCAGCATTGGAGACGAGCAGGCGCAGTATCGACTTGAAGTGAGTTCATATTCAGGGACTGCGGGAGATTCGTTGGCATGGCATAATAACATGGCGTTTTCCACAAAAGATAGAGATAATGACATATTTAGTGGCAACTGTGCTGTGCGCTGGACTGGTGCCTGGTGGTACAAACAGTGCCAACACTCCAATCTAAACGGAAGATACCTGGGAGAAAAACATGGTGGACGAGGACTCTTATGGAATGACTTTAGAAGCAGCCTTTCTCTGAAATTCACTGAAATGAAACTGAGGCCATCATCTTAGAAGGAAGAGTAACTGCACATAAAATGTTATTTATAAGGAGTTTTCTTTAAAATGCGTTACCAAAATCTATTCATAACTATATTAGCGAAAGAAAAAAAGAAAAATAGCTGGCATGATTATCAGATCAAGTACTGTAGAACTGAAATATTTTATTTTATCATATGGCCCATACGGCCCCGCGCGCGGCTTTCACAATAAAACTATTGAGAAAATCCCTGTATGAGTGCCCTACGCATTAGCACGGGGAGGGCTGGAAAAAGCCGTACGGCCCTACTAGGAACACATACTGCTCCGTGCAAGTTATTTACAGCTAGAACAGCAAATGCAATCAACATATTAGATCAATTTTCTGCGCAAATGTTTGTTACTTACTTTGTTCATATGTCATATTCTGAGTGCTCATGAATAGTGTAAAGAGCCCATATGATAAAATACCTATTGACTGAATTTAGGTGGGGCCAGACAGGAAAATATTTCACCCTCGGTCTTGGCACACGGACCTCGCTGCGCTCCGTCCGTACGACATGACCTCGGGCCAAATATTTTCCAGTCCGGCCCTCCCACTCAGTCAATAAGTACATAAAAATTTGATTCTCTGTTAAAGCGTCACACATTTTCGCCTGACTACATGAAAATCGAAGGAATAATGTCGTGGAGTAGTGAGGTTATTGTGGCAAAGCAGGAGTGAATTATCTAATTTACTAGCTCGTGGGCATAGTCAGTGAGCAGCGTTCACTTCATTGGTGTCGGTAATCTTCAACAAACATAAAGAATGATTGTAAGCTCATAAGTAATATTTCTCGTTAGGGGTATGATGTTGTTTCACAGCTTTCTACGGAGCAGCGATAACTCGCTATACTCGTATGTTGCGAATGGCCTTGAATGTTTCCTGGCAAAGCCACTCTTCCAATGAGGAACGTTATGGAGACCTGCCGAGAGTTGAAGATAAAGTAGTAACAAGAAGGATGAGGCTCGCTGGGCACTGTCAAAGACATTCGTACCTCCCGGCACAAAAACTCGTCCTTTGGGAGCCAACCCACGTCCATAGAAGCTCCCTACAAGCAGAGTCCCTTTCGATCTTCCTAGATAAGTCGGGAAGAGGAAAGAAAACTCTACCAGCCGCCTCGACATTCTTTGATTTGCCGTTTATCCAAAGAAATAGATGAGTCAGTCCAGTTTGGACTTGTTAAATCTGTTTTTTTTTTCTTTCCACATGATCAATCGCCATGCGTAATCAATATTTTTTAAAATTTACAACGGCGTGGCAATTTTCAACTAAATTCCCATGAGTATTTCCTCTGTATGTCGATTACAGAAACTAGTCTGCCAGAAACCTATTAAAATTCCAGTAAAAAATGAAATGGCAATTTAACAGCATGAACTATCTTGAGTTTCCAGTGAAATGATTGCTTGGTTGTCGTGTTTTTGCCAGAGTTGTTCGAAATTCTCCACTATAACAGAATATCCACCACTTTCACCAACACTGCGGTGAATAATTGTTTTAGTTTATACCACACAGCTTAAATGAAAAAAGAAGGAAAAAAACTTTTTTTTTGTAAAATATAGGAGAGAATTTCAAATCTCGCGCGCCGGCTACTCGTAGGTGAATATTGGATAGTCACCTCCGAGTTAGCCAATCAGCGCGCGCGGAGAGCACTATTCACCTGTGTGGTATATACTAACACTAAGTACATTTGAATTTCTCACGCATGCTCAATACGAAATGTCGAGGCGGCTGGCAGAGTCTTCTTTCCTCCTCCCGAGTTATCTAGGAAGATCGAAAAAGACTCTGCTTGCAGGGTACCATTGAAGCAGAGGACGACCAAAATCAGCATTCGTTAATATCTTAAAGCGAGACGCTGATGTAGACTCTATTAAGGAGTTGGAGCCGCACTGATGCATAATCGAAGAGTCTGGAGTAATCTCATTAAGGCTCGAGTGTGGCCGAAGTAGTAGTAGTAGTAGTAGTAGTAGTAGTAGTAGTAGTAGTAGTAGTAGTAGTAGTAGTAGTAGTAGTAGTAGTAGGAGTAGTAGGAGTAGGAGTAGGAGTAGGAGTAGGAGTAGGAGTAGGAGTAGGAGTAGTAGCGATCAGCTACTTCCTACTATGGAGCATAATTAATTTTGTCAACATATGCATTGCCCAAGTCAGGTGGCTATCAAAGACTACGCTTACGTATACATTGTGGTTTAATGTGACACAAACATCAGTAAGGTCATCGCAGAGAGATTTCTGTAAGATTTAAGGGGAGAATTAAAGACCACATATTTCGTTTTGCTCGTATTAAGCACCATGTTATTCAGCTCAATCCAGGAGAAGTCAGAGAACGCCGCTGATTGCTAACAAAGGGGACAGGATATTCAGCATTTACTCCTGACTTTCAAGGAAGCAATGGCTAATTCTGTTGCCAAGAGTGGATATTCCGTTCTCGGTACAGGAGCTGATAATAGCAGCCCAAAATCTTCCAGAATCTACTTTGAAATGACTTCGAAGTGAGTGATGACTGGAAACCCAATCAGCTTTGGGATTGAGTAACGTTAACACAAACAGTAAGGCAAACGACACAAAACTGCATAGTTAATGAGTAAAACAAAACCTCTACAGTTTGCGCTTGTGCGTTTCACTCTTCAGTGCATTTACTTGCTTTCCCTTGCAACTGTAACGTGAACATATATGAAAGTCCAGGTATGAGCACACAAGGATATGTCTCCATTATCCTTTTCAACTGAAACGCCAATTGCGTCACTCTCATTAAAACTGACACATTTTCTACAAGTGTTGCTATTGTCGCGAAAAGATGATCAAAACACCAATTGATATTTAGATACAGCTTCCTTGTTGCCACACAAAGCCATCAGGACAAGATCAAGTTGACATAATCGGATCACCCCTGGCCATTAATTTTGGCAATTTACCCACACTCGTGATCATTAGTATCACGTAACGAGCTGAAGTGCAAGGGACACCTATCCACCCTAAACTGAAGGCGCATTGTTTAAGTCGTAAAATGACTTCGCAGAAGCAGAGTCTCCCTTCTTTTACTTCAATTGTTTCTATTATGTCGATCGTGTTTTGCTGTGCTGGATTTCTGAGGGTTGAATTTGAATTGTGCGAGCACAAGAAGAGAATAATTGCTATTGAGGGCGTCGTAGAGGTTCAGCCACCGACAAGCAGATCAAACTTCGCACAGGCGACAAAGAATTTTCCCGGTAAGTTTGTCTACTTACATCTGTTAAGCAAATCATAGAGACGTCGTCAAGTTTTACATGAATTGATGACTCTTTCTTTTTGATTTCGGCTGCAAAAAAGAGCAAAATAAACAGAAAAGCAGCAAAGCATTCATAGATACGTTGGAACAGCATTCACGTTTACTTATTGGTTGCACTCTGCTCCGGTATTCTCACGCTTCGGCAGCGTAATAAATGAAAAATCTCTCTGTAATTATTGAATGTTTGCGGAGTATAGCAAAATAGCAATGCTTTCTTTTTAAAGGGGCAGATCATGAAGATAGAGAGAGCAAACTTCGCTCCGGTCTGACACGAAAGTCATGTTGAGCATTTTGAGCCAGTCACAAGACACCCTTTTGTTTTGCGCCTGACAAATGAGAAACCTAAACTTGTCGAAAGAACTCTTCCTGTTCTGTTACCATTTAGCCAGACTTATGAGGAGGATGGGGATGGGGGGGGGGGGGGGGAAGGGGAGGGGGACGTCTTAAAAATTACTGTCATCCTTGAACTTCGGCAAGGAAGCTTACAATGAGCTCATCAATAAACATCAGTATTTCCGACTATTCGTTATAGAAACCCAAACCAAACGGTTTCCACACTGTTTTCACGAACTTCCTGCATACTAAAATAGCTAAGTGACACTGAGTTACGTGGGTACACACCCGATGGCTTATGCCGTTTCTAATTTTATTCAACATTCGGGGAGGCTAAAGATAGCTGTATACAAAA
>NC_090888.1:63225021-63242521 GCF_036669925.1 Montipora capricornis
GAAAAAAACTCTCATAGCGTATAAATAGAGAGAGATCAAAGAAGTGGAAGCGCTGTAAAAAAAATCTGTGTGGTGTATTTCCTTACGGAGGCCTGGTTTTTACCTGGCGACGTAAGCCTAAGCACAAGCCGGTACGAACTGAAAAGACTGGGTCTGAATTGGGGGGGGGGGCATGTCGGTTGTCAGTTAAAATTTTCAATCTTGGTGGTTGTCGGTAAATTTCACTCTATGAGTAAAAATGCAAGTTAATTATTCATATTCGTTATGTAATTCGCACAGTTTAACTGTATACAAAGTGTACAATTTGACATAATTTATTATTTGATAGCACTTTGACCTCATTGTAAGTCTGGTTTGTTCACGCAATGTGATCGTTTACCTCACCTTTGTTAACAAATGCCGATAAATTGCATTTATTCTATATGTGAATTTGTTTTCCTGCCGATTACAGGGCATTGAAGTAATCAAGAGAGAATAATTAGACCATCAATCATTTCCAGCGTCATTAAGACAGCTGTCAATATTACTTAGACTACTTACCATCACAAGTCGAGACGCTACAAATGCACGAACAGTCCTGTCGGATCGTGTAACACACGCTCTCTTGACAAGATCTGAATGTTCTTCATTCTCTGATTCGTCATCAAACGAATTTGTCTCATACTCATCAATGTATTTTTGTCTGTGATCATCAAACACCTCAGTAACATCCCCGTCGTCCACAAATTGTATGCTGACAATGCGTTGTGGTATCGCATTCGCTGATGGATACTCCTTCCCTTCTTTTTTTAAGGGAATCGAAGTCTCTCTTCAGATTCATTGGTCGTAGACTGCAAAACAGTCGTATTTTTTGCGAACGCAAGAGACGCAGTAAATATTTAGACGAAAGTGGTATTTTGAGACGCGGTAAATATTCCAACGAAAGGTCTGGAGTGAGGCTCGCGCGCTTCACACGCGAGGATCACGCTTACGGCGCTTCGCGCCTTCCGGAAATGAAAGAAAACGACTGTTTTGCAGTCTACGTTGGTCGTGGGTTGAACAGCGTAGACAGCTGGTGACAAGGCCCCAGCTTCATCTTACGTTTTGTGGTCTCGCTCCTAACAGTCCGTTGGCGTACTGGCCTATAACTCTCTATCCGCTCTTTAGTCTGTTCTTCCATCTTTAATCTTTTAATCTTTAATAGAGGTGCTCCTAAAATAGTAAATACTATACTATGCTATACTATACTACACATAACAAGAGAATTTTATTCCATAAAGCTCATTTGTACAAACCTATACGCTTTATTTTCACATGTGGAAAAGGCTTATACAGCCAATCAGTAATGGCGTACAGCTATTTCACATGTGGAAGTATAACCAATCAACGATAGCGTAAAGGCGTTTCCAATGCCAATCACTCGTGCATCTCGTGCAAATCGTACTTTGTTATTGAATTAAATTAAATTTGCATTTGGTTCTATTGTTAGTGAGTTTTTGTTTCTAATTTGCGTTCAGAAAACTATTTTAATTAAAATTTTCGTCTTATGTGTAATACTGTAAACAGTTCACGACATAGAAAGTGCTTTGTACGGGGTTTTATTCACTCGTTGTTCGTGTCAAAAACCCTCGCTCGTTCGGGTTTTTGACACAAACAACTCGTGAATAAAACCCCGTACGCCGCACTTTCTATTGCGTAAACTATATAAACTATACTATACTGGCGTTATGTCCTCAGTTGGCAAAGGTGCCATCTTAGCTACGATCACTTTTATAATTCTGCTCATGAATCGGCCGCATGGAAAAACAACGTACAAGCGACTACAGCCACAATAGTCAGAACATCGCCGTTTGCTGCTAATCGATTAAACCCAGTCATACCCTCTCAAAAGCGTTTAAAACATTAAGACCTAGCTCAGTGACGTGTTACAAATCGTTTTCCTTATTCCCATTTAAGCTCTTTTTGATTCCGAACAAATTTGATCACGAATACTTATTTCGCCCGGTTCAAAGTTTTTCTTAAGTAGTAACAGTGCCAGTCAGTGAGATCCAAGAAAAACAATAAAGACTGCAAGAGATGCAGAATCCGAGTATTGTCATCGAACAGAAATGCACGTAATTAGATGCACCACGATTTTGATAAGCGTCACAAAAGTCTCTATTTGCTCTCTATCACTCGCTTCTGGGGGCACACAATCAACGTCACGAAGTCTTCCCTGAATTCCAGTCCTCAAAAAAAGTTAAACAGCTGCATCTACCCTCATCAAAGAGTAAAGCTATTGTAGCCCTTACACTTATCACGAAAAATAGGTAGCGAATACTTTGACTTAAAAGGCCACTTCATACTAGATATCAAAATTGGGCGTGCACCTAATAACGGTACCGAGCCGATTCTTAAATAATGTTAAAATCGGTGGTGCCTCAAATAAGTTTTAACACTTTCAAGAGACCTTGTCATTAGAACGATTGACACTACAACACTTTATCACGTAACAGCAATGTTTTGGTACCATGTGAAACATCAATTATTGTTCAACAACATGCTGTCGTTCTTGTGGCGTAACAAGTTACCACGGCAACATGAAAATCTTGCAAAGACAGCCTTTTTTTGGCTTTAGTTGATCATATCTGAAAAACTAACTCGGTGACTCTCTGCAAAGTCAAAAAAAAAAAATTTTGTGAAGCGGATTTAGAGCTACCTTAAATTTTCGATTAGTTTAGGTGGCTCTGACTCTGCTCCACAGAATTTTTTTTTAAACTTTGAGGAAAGTTTCATTCTGACATGCTGATTACATTTCAGAAATTAAAAACCGGGGGTGACGGAGTTTGTTTTTGAGATATGAGAAGCTAAAGCCAAAATATGGGGTGCTTTTGCAAGGTTTTCCCGTTTCCAAGTTAACTTTTTACGTCACAAAAATGACTACGTCTTTTTCAGCACTAATTGGTGTTTGATATGGAACCATAACATTGCTGTTAAGTGATTAAGTGTTGTAGTGTCAATCCTTCTGGTAAGAATGTTTCTTTTAAGTGCTAAAACTGATTTGAGCCACCTTAAGTAGTCTTGTAAAGCTAATACAGCCTAACAATGGTTTTTTTAAAAAAAGACAACCAAAAGAAACAACAAAACCAATTATTAGAGTATTAAGTTCCTCATGTTCATATGTGGTATTGGTTCGCCCAGATATAGAGCGATAGATGCCAATTAAAGAAAACTGTTGGGAAGGAGCTTGGAAGACCAAGAGATAAGTCAGAAGCTCAGAGCTAATACAAGAGAGAACTCAGAATTGTTCGCCTGAGAGCAGTAACTATTGTGTTACTCGATATTACTAATACTGAACATTACCTTATCTTCGCTACTGTGAAGTTAATGACGATAAAAAAGGAAATTTAACTCATTTCACTTTACTTTGAAAGCAAAAATAATCAGCTTTAACTTACTTTTACGCCACAGATTGTTCAGATCTGTTCAAGTCAGGTGAAACTCACAGTGGAGTGTACTCTATCGACCCCGACGGCAAAGGATCCTTTAATGTTTACTGTGACATGCACACCGACGGCGCAGGATGGACAGTGTTTCAAAGAAGACGAGATGGCTCGGTTGACTTCTATAGGGGATGGAACGATTACAAATCAGGCTTTGGACATCTTACGGCTGAGTTCTGGTTAGGAAACGACAAGATCCACCGACTGACGGCCTCTATACCCAGCTCTCTGCGAGTGGAGTTGGAGGATTTGAAGGGAGTCAAAGCGTATGCCAAATATGGTCGGTTCAGCATTAGGAACGAGCAGGCTCTGTATCGACTTGAAGTGAGTTCATATTCAGGGACAGCAGGAGATTCGTTGATCACAAATCATAATAACATGGCGTTCACCACAAAAGATAGAGATAATGATAGATGGAGTGGCGGTAATTGTGCTGTGTATTTAACCGGTGCTTGGTGGTACAAGTCTTGCTCTGAATCCAACCTCAACGGAAAATACCTTTTAGGAAAAAGCCGAGGAGTCCGGTGGGATACGTTTAGGCATCGTCTTGATCAGAAAACTACTGAGATGAAACTAAGGCCATCATCTTAAAAGGAAGAGGCATGGTAAATAAGTAGTTTTCTTTGATATTTCAAAAACTGTAAGTCTTGTAGAATTTATTGTCAGCTCAAACGTCTCATCATCGACTTAAAGTGAGTTTATAGTCATGGACAGCAGGAGATTCATTTATATCAGAATATAACACAGCGTTTTGGAAAAAAAAGGTAATACGGATGGCAGTAGTTCGAGCGATACAAATTGTACTGTGAGTTACATTGGTGCCTGGTGGTACAAAAATTGCCAAAACTCAAATGTTAATGACAATATCTGGGAGAAAACCATGATGACTAAGGAGCCTATTGGTATCACTTTAGAACAGACCTTTCATAAAAAAAAAGAAGAATGAAAATAAAATAATTCACTGAAACTGAAGCAATCATTTTAGACGGAAGAGCTACTGTAATCTGAAATCTGTGGTGGATGAGTATGGCTGTAAATAAATACCTATGGCCAATAAATAACTTACGATATTCAAACAATAAGTAAATCAACGAAGCATTTTAAGTAATATTTCAAAAACGAGTGCAAGTGTTCATCGGGGTTTCAAACCCGAGGAAACTGATGAAAGCACGAGGCCACAGACCGCGTGCTTTTATTGTTTTCGAGTGTTTGAAACCCCGATGAAACACGAAGCACGAAGCACGAAGCACTTGCCAAGTGACTGGTCACCCCACACCAGAAGTGAAGTGGGGCAAGTTGTTAGATAAGCTTCCACAGGGGAGGGTGCTGAGAAATAACACATGTACAGTCATGAAATTGGAAGACGTCCGTAAATCTGATTCCGCGGAGTATATCTGTACTGCCACTAACCTATCAGGAACCGTTCTTAAGAAAACTCTTTTAGTAGTGGTTTCCCTTCCCCGCTTTCTAATTAAACCTCCTGTCAGAATTGTTGCAAGCCTTGGGTACTCGCTGAAACTAAACTGCAGCGCTACTGGTGATACACAACCAGTCATCAGCTGGAAACGACAAGGCTCTTCTCTGCCAGGTGGACGAAATCAACAGATCAATGGAGCGTTAGTTATAAGGAATGTTACAAAGGAGGATGGAGGAAATTACATTTGTGTTGCAACCAGCGCTGGAGTGTCTACCATAGAAACTGTTAGTTACGTAGAGGTTCGGCGTCCACGAGGTGAGCGGAGAAACATGTAAAGTAGTATAATTTTATGCAAGGAGAGGAATTTTCCTAATTTGGGCAGAATACTATAAGAAAAGTGAATAAATGCACCGAAATTTAGGCACAAGTTACATTATCAAGATTATCATTGTCACTAATAATCTCTAGTTCTCACACGCAGTCATTTTTCCTGGAAAGAATGTCTGCCACCAAATTTGTCATAAAGATAAGATACGAATGCAATTAAGTGCTCAGCGTGAATCGAGCCAACGATTCAAGTCAATGCATAGCTCATCTTGCTTCAGTGAATTGGCCAGAGAGACAATGTTGGGACTCTCATAGACGACATTTGCAACACCTATTTTCCATATAGGTATAGAGGCTGGTTTACACAGGACATAAATATACAGCATAAAAACAAGCCTAGAAAATGTAATGCGGGAGTGAAGTTAGCGTAATTGTAAAAGTAAGCATAAGTATAAGCTTCAGCCAAGAATCAAAGGCACCTGTGGCTAATACGTTGATAGAACGCAAAAGCCGTGAGTGAACGTAATTTGAGACTGAAGTGTATCTTATGAATAGCAGTTAAGATTGATGTGATAGTAACTAAATAACAATCCCTGATGTGAGATAAGAAAATTTAGCGTTATGAAACGAGTTGCTTACGGTAAATTCTGAATCACCACCGTAAGAAATATTTGAGACATGAGGTTTTGGGCATTAACCTCGTCAGAGCGAATTGAAATATTCGCGTGTAGCGAATAAAGCGAGGAATCAAAGAAGAAGCACTATAAAGAAAGTTATCGCATGTGTGACCTGGTTTTAGCCTTGCGAATTATACCTAATCACAAGCAAAACTACTGAAGAGAAGTCTGTAGAGCTTAGATCACTAGCACCTTTTGTTAAAATAGTAGACACTTATCAAAAAGTTCATATTTGTAGTGACGCGTTGCAAATCGTCGTAACCAAGGAACAAGGTCCCGAAGCACAAAAAATTGCCTATAAAAAAAATTAAATTTTATTTCGCGTCTCAATCCTTTCCTGGCATTCTTTAGTCACCTAAGTATTAAAAGTTATTTCATCACTTATCACTAAAGTTTTATAGGTCCATTGATTCTATAATATCAAAATTTGGTTCCATTAAAATCCGTTCTCAGGTTGAATCCGTTTTTACCTAAGTTAAATTGGTGATCCTCATTTTACCACACTTTTTTTCGAGCTTAAATTCAGCCGAGAGAAAAATTAAGGTCTGTGAGTGAGTTTTATGAAGAAGTGGAAACATTTCAGAATAAAGATTGTTGTGTTATCAAAGGTCAGAGTTGTTATTCCTGTTCTGTTGAACTGAGGTATCGTTGGTCAACACGGTGTCACAAGTCGGTGAATACTCGCCTGAAGTTTAAAGTGAGTTTTGATTTCACAACTTAGAAATGTGCTCTTCGTTCACGTTCGATTCATTCCCATCATTTTGCTTTGAAGTTGGTAATTACAAACTTACTGCTGTTTGGTACCGTTATTATGGCGTGTAAGCCGGTCGGTCTTCCGGTACCTCAGATACCAGAAGTTGAAGGGGTAGAAGAGAGAGAGCTGTTAGACTGGTTCATTCTGGAATACAGTGATAATTGTACGGTAATGGGATGGTTTTTCCCTAAAGCAAGCTGCCTATATGACACCAACAGCGAAAATGGAAAAAGGCGGATTTGTGCATGTCCACTCTGCGTGCCACGCTTCCAACAAGGATGAAGAGGCTAATAAACCAAAGTTATAAGATACTTGGTTTAAATGTTGAGGATAGAAGTAACCCATTGAAATTTCTTCAAGCTCTTATCAAGAAATTTTGAGGCAGTTTAAGTGTTCAAGGTGAGCGAACAAAGGTGGGTCGCATGTTTCAAGCTGAAGGAAAATCAATTTGTGCCTGGGAATGTTGATTGGCAGGGCTAGCCAAGTATTTTGAATATGGGGATTTTGAGGACCAAACATGTCGTGATAGGTTTATTGCTGGTTTAGTATATGAAAATTTACAAGGAAAGTTAAACACTAATGGTCATCGAAACAAGGCGTTTCCTATTGTTTTGGAAATTGCCAAGAACTATGAATCCTGTGCGGAGGAAAACGGACTGATGAGGCAAGTGCGGGAGATCAGGAGCAAGTCAACTGGGCAGATAAACACTTTCGTTGGAAAAGAAAGAATCCGCACAAAGGATCGCGCCAAAGTGAGTGTAACTATTGTGGAGCTCAGCCGAGCCACCCTAGAGAAACGTGCCGTGCCGTTGTACTTAAGTATGTGTGCCGGAACTGTGGTAAGTAAGGGCATATTGCCTACCCTGGATGCCAGAGGATTTTTTTCTCTTAGAGCGACGAAATAGCGATACAGGTACAGGCCATCTAGTTCTTTGAAAAGGCCGTTCCAATGGGATGCTGTTTTATATTCCTAAAGTCAGATTTTGACCCTAGCAATTCGATTGGTTCCAGGAACTTGTCAGTTCTAATGAGTCCTTTGATTGGTTCAATTGCTGTCAACCTGATTTCTTGTGCCCACTATGGGCACTATGATTGCAAATGCCGAAACGCTGAAATTTGTTGATGTGAAGAAGCCATGCGTTTGACAATTAGATGTCAGAGACAAAGGCCTGGGTGGAGCACTGTTACGAGACGGATACCCCATGGTTTTCACCTGTTCCACGTTGTCAGCACCTGAAAGAAGTATGCTCGTATCGAAAAAGAGTGTCTGGCCATCAAAATAGCAGGCTCAAAGGTTTATCAGTACCTGTATGGCAAGCAAGATATTGTTGTACATTCAGACCACCAACCACTTGAAACTATTTTCAAGAAACCCCGAAACACTTGCCCATTCACATCCACAGTGGTGTACAAGAAAGGCAGGTACATGTACTTGGCAGATACCATGTCAAGAGCTGCTTTAAGGATGCCTGCGACCAGTGTCTCCCACGAGGAAGTGTTTCATTGTTACCCGAAGAATGATCACCGCTCGTTCAAAACAGAAATCGAGACCATAGAGTTAGATTCCCCTGCAATGCACCCGGATACATTAGAGGAAATCATGGTTACTACACTAAGTGATCCAACCCAGTCTGCCCTGACTCAGTTTATGGCTAATTGCTGGCCATCTGATAAATAGTGTGCTCCAACAGCGCTGCGTCACTATTAACCATTTCGGGATGAACTAGCTGTATAACCAGTTCACATATAGTAGTTGGCACGTAGTATTTAGTGCCTTATATACAGTTGTGGAAATCTTAGATAGATCCATTGATATTATTCCAACAGTTTTGTGATTCCATGCGCCACCTCTCTGTTAAACTATGATGTGCCGTCTCGCAACCATGATTTTGTCTCTAAGCGGATACATATTTATGATAAACTTTTTCAAATTGTGGGCTTATTCTATTATGAATATTTTTTTCAAACACTTTAGAAAGAGCCGGCAGAATAGTCAATGGCCTATAATTAGCTTTATTTAATGCGTTCTGGTGAACAGGAGTGATGCACGTGACAGTTGACCACTACAGTGACTGGCTCGAAGTTCACTTAATTAAACGAGAACATATCTGGGGCACATGTTATTTCAGTCACAAAGGCACACTTCTCCCAGCCCGCTGTAGCATTCCTAAGACGTTCCTATCAGACAATGGACCCCAATATATCTCACAAGAATTTATGAATTTTGCTAAGGCATATGATCTCCAGCTGGTCACTCGATCGCCGTACTATGCAAGGGCCACCAGTAAAGCAGAATCTGCTATCAAAGAAGCCAAGAAGATGTCAAAAAGGACTGACCTGCTTACAAGCCTTTTAGAGCATAGAAACACCCCATTTCAGGGTATGACCTACTCCCCAGCTCAGCACAGAGGTTCCTTTGCCGTCGAACAAGGTCGATGCTGCCCGTATCTGAATCCTTGTTACGCCGGTCTGCGTCTCCAGTTCCTGTGGTGCTCGAGGAACAATTGCAACGGAGAGCTAAAGCGAAAGCGAACTACGAAAAAACGACCAATAAAAAGCAAGCGCCGCTGGTGCCTGGGGAATTTGTTTAAAGGAAGCCCAGTGATCACCATCGAGGTGAATTGTGGAGGTTCGGAGAGGTGCTGAATGAGGTGACCCCTCGTTCGTTCCTTGTCGGAACGCAACACGGATTGGTTGGATGCAACCGAACCCACCTAAGTGGACACTTTCTTCTGCTCCATCGCATTCAGGAATATGTCGGTGGTAAATAGTTCAATATCTCTGTAGAGTGATGTAATTGGTTGCCACTTTGGTGACTGTTTCGAAGCTTGTGATAAATTGAGTTAGGGCAACTTTTTCTCACAGCTTTGATATAGTTGGTAATAGGGACAAATTGCAATTGTTTGTAGCTACCTCGTGATCACTCTCCTTATGAAGAGGAATAAACTCCCGTACTTCCATGAGTCCGGGTAGACAGAACTGGTCAAGGAGCAGTTGATGATATCAGTTAAGACGGGTAGTATGTGATCTAGGCAGTCCTTGATAACTCGCATGGACATCTTGTAAGGCCCAGGGGCCTTATTTGATGGCATTGTACATATAAAATTTCGAATCTTGCTGGATGCCACGGGATAGAAATTGAAACGCTGGCTTGGTGAATTGGGTGCTGAAGAGAAGGCTGTGACAAAGCTATCAGCGTTATGTTCCTTAATAGCTCGCTCGCGGCCTCCGCTGCTTTACCTCCCAGTGAAGTAATTCCGTGGCTACCAGGTCTGTATCTTTGTTAATAGAAATCCTTGTCGAGAGCCTTGCTGGGAGACATTTACGAATAGTTTCCCACATAGACCCTGTTTTCCCCTTGCATGGTGTCTTTATGGAATGTAGGTCATTGAATGGCCTTGTTCTGGAGTATCTTTCGTCTAAATTTATCAAATGAAATGAAACACATTTTACCCTAAGAAACTCTGCAAACAAATTAGTTGTTCTCTTTCCGCGAACTAACAATCTGAAAAATAGTTTTAGTTACAGTGGTGCAAACCTCTGGAACAGCCTAAACTTTAACCTTAGGAAATCGGAATTCCTTAAACAACTAAAGCAATTGCTCTATCAGAATTTTTTTTTTAAATTGTGATAGAGCAGTGCATTCATGGAAAACAGGTTATAGTTAGTAGTTAATGTTAGTATTTATTCAGTAATGAAGTAGTTTTAGCACATATACAAATTCATTTATTGCACTATATAAAAAAGTAATAGGACTGAGTGGACTACAATTCAGGGAGTAATCGTGCGCGTGATTTGAAATTACCAGCATTACACCTGAATTGTACAACACGAAGTCTTATTACTAATTAATCGTAACTATAACAAAATGCGAGAAAATCAGAACAAAACTAGAGGTAAAAAGTCTTTGAATACCTTTTTGAGTGAAAAAGTTAACATTTCCAATTACCGGTATCCAATTTGGAGTCGTTCAAATTGGATACCTGTAATTAGACACCCACGTGATCGCGTGTCAATTACACGATAAATAGGCACGCACAGAACCAATCAGGTTTGAGAATTTTGTAATAGTTACGATTAATAGCTTTATTTCTTTCAATCCTGATGAATTTGTACCGTGTATAAAGAAAGGTTAAAGATTAAAGAAATCCTCCACTGCATACAGCGGCTTACGGCCCCGTCTCTGTGTATGAAGCTCGGTAGGCGGGGCCAGACCTGGTGAAGGAGGCTTGGGTTTGAAAGCCACTAAAAAGTGGTTGTGCATTCCACAGATAGAGGAGGATTTCTTTCTCCCTTGTGGGGTCTTTTCGATGGTCTCTTTAATGGAGTTGATTTCCTCCTGGTTTATTGCTTTCAGCTATTAGTTCGAGCTCTCTTATGATCTACATATGTCGATGCAACCCTTCAGGATGAGCTTGGAGACTTGCAGGAGCATCTTGCTTGCTTGACTTGCTCTTATTCCAATACTTATCCTGTCTCTAATTAGGCTTAACTTTTCTCAAAGACTCGAAAGTTACATCTCCTAGCCAACGTGCGCGGAGCCGTAACGTACGCATCTACAGATTCATTTGCTTCTTGGTCGCTTCTATTGAATCGATATCTTTCGTAAATTTCGTTAGTCTCGCCAATCTAGTAACTCTGTAGCTTTTGGAAAACTATATCAATGTCCTTCTTATCGTCTTCATTCTCAAATTCGAAGCCTTCGTAGACGTACCAGAGCATCTGTGCCAATGCAGGATAGCAATGTGGCAGTTCTTAGCGATTTGTTTTAATTAGATTGGGGTTTTCAGGCTTTTTGGGACGTACAGCTATTACGTAATTGCTTCATTGCACAATGGACTTTCTTCCAGTTCGTCGCTGTGAGCTCTAATTTCGAGGCAACGGGGTATTTTTTGGGATTTGTACTACATTTGGTTGAGCAATGACTCCATGCATTTGCACAAATTCGCCGCTATCCCCAGGTTTTTCTGCCATATTTTCGAAGATACCTAGATTTTATTGGCAAAGTTTTCCTTCTAGAACACAAAACAACTCTACTCACCGATATATTTCACTCTTCACTCTCCTTTCCTGAGGCGTGTTGAAAATAAATTAGGGAAAATAAACAAAGTAAGTAGTATGGCAGTTTGCCAGGATACTCGACCACGTAAGGGCGAACAAAGTTTTAACAAAAAAACTTTATCGATCACTGAGCGGTAATTCCTCGCTGTCAGTCGATGTAAAAACCGGATTCCAATTCTGACACCATGTAAACAATTGTCTAGGGCAAGAAACGAAGTAAATATATTCACGAAACAAGACGTTTAATCATGATGGATCGAGTGTGCACATACTCATCAAGCGAAAACAGTTTACATCACGGAACCTGGATGTAGGTCAATGCATAACTTAGGTACACATGCAAAGTCAAACATCGTTACAGGTCCTGAATGGACAATGTCACGGAGTCCTGCTGCTCTGCGGGCTCAGCAAAGTCAAGTTTGCCGTCCTGTCTACGGGCTCATTGCACCTTAATTTGTAAGTATGACTTTGTAATGCCCGCAGGTCAGGGGGACAAATTGTCCATTCAGGACTAGCTCCCGAAGAGTTTTAGTACCTCAATGGGTAGAGAATCCAACCAGTGTTACATCCGACTCTGATGTTCAGTTGTCCTTTCGCTTGTCTCTAAGCAACTAGTTCATCATTCGAGATGGAAACTTAGAAGGAAATCGTACTTCGCTGTACTTGTTAGTGTTATAGCTTTTTTTGCTCATAGCACAAGTGGGATACATTATAAAAACCTTACTCAACGATTAGTTTCTTTATTTAGAGAGCGGGTTTTTAAACCCTTTTCACTTCACTGTGAACACATGATTACTTCTTTTTTTAATTTATGTCTTACGCCATAGATTGCTCAGATCTATTAAACTCAGGTCAAACTCACAGTGGAGTTTACTCTGTCGACCCCGACGATAAAGGATTCTTCAATGTTTATTGTGACATGCGCACCGACGGCGGAGGATGGACCGTGTTTCAAAGAAGACAAGATGGTTCGATAGACTTCCATCGGGGATGGAACGATTACAAATCAGGCTTCGGTCAGCTGACGGCTGAGTTCTGGTTAGGAAACGACAAGATCCACCGGCTGACGGCCTCTAGACCCAGCTCTCTGCGAGTGCAGTTGGAGGATTGGAACGGAGGCAAAGCGTATGCCAAATATGGTCGTTTTAACATTGGAAACGAGCAGGCGCAGTATCGACTTGAAGTGAGTTTGTATTCAGGGACAGCGGGAGATTCGTTGGCATGGCATAATAACATGGCATTTTCCACAAAAGATAGAGATGATAACTGTGCAGTGAGGTACACCGGTGGTTGGTGGTACAACAATTGCCATCAATCCAATCTAAACGGAAGATACGTAGGAGAAAAACGTGATCGCAAAGGAACCCTGTGGGTTCAGTTTAGAGACATTCTTTCTCTGAAATTCACTGAAATGAAAGTGAGACCATAATCCTAGAAGGAACAGTAACCGCAAACGAAATGTGTTATTGATAAGGAACGTTTTCCATTTAATAGATTAATGAACAACTCTAATCAAAACAATATTGGTAAAACGGAGAAAATAGGTGTCATGATTATAATAATCATATCAAGTACTGTAGGACTAGAATCTTTTAAGGTGACTCCTTAGGAAAAGAACTCGTCAAAGAATGAAACTTTGCACACTGTTGTTATTTATCATATCATTCAAGGAGATTATAAAAGCGAATTAAAGAAGGAAGTTCACCGTGTTCATTCCTGAGGTACGACGCTAAGGAAATACTTCTATTTAGGTCTGTTTTTCAATTGCATCATACTCCCAGTGTTAGACAATTTGGCTCGATTTTGTTGATGTAACTCTTGATATACCGAAAAGTCTGGCGTCATTCTATTGCTTATTCACTTACGTACTAGGAAAATGTACTTGGATGCCTTTGTGAGCGCATAACACTCCAAAATAGATTTAACTCCAATAAGAGCTGTAACACTCGTTATAATTGTCGCACTTGTCGCGTGCAATGCTATGAAATTACCAAAAAGCTCACTATAGATTGTTGGCGATTCTTTTACAACTCTATGAAGACAATGTTCTTAGCAAAATAATGAAATAAAGACGTGAGAGTCATCGTACTCTTTCAGAAAAAAATAATTTTAATTTTGGTGTCAATGAAAATCGTCCATTTTATCAATGTGCGAAATATGCGCGCGCGGACTGATGACGACGCAAGAAGTAAGTAAGTAAGTAACATTATTTCAACTCGGGTTGATGAGGCTGATTAGGCCCCTAGCAAATACATGCTAATATGCCGAGAAAAGTGAAATAAATAAATAAAAATTGTATATGTATATATACATGATCAATTAATAACTAACATTCTAACTATATCAATAAATAAACAATCCTAACTCTTAAAGTTATTACAATGAATCATAGAAATCTGTACATTACAGATGTAGTTCTCTCACAGCCTTCTTAAATTCCTTAAGAATTTTCGTTGAACGTAATTTATCCGGTAAAGAATTCCACACTTTGGCACCAATAAAAGTTGTAGATTTTAGGCCAAAGTTTGTAGTTTTCTTACGTGGGTACCTCTCAAGCACTTCACATTATTACGTACGACGAACAAGTCACTTATATATCCAGGTAACACCAGTAACACCACTGCTGCTCACTGAAATCATGCGGAGTAGATCTGCGAAATGTAAAACCAGCGAATCACTTTAGGAGAATTTGATCCTCTGTTCAAACGTAACAAAATTTTGCCCTACTGCATGTGAAGTAAATCGGAGGGTTGTCACAATAGACACTACAAAGTGTCGCCTAACCCTAATCCTTAAAAAATGTAACAGTTCTGTGAGCCGTAAATAGCGGGACATTTTGTGACACCTTGTGATGCCTATTGTGACGTACCAGGAATCTTATTATGTCGGAGTAGTTGAAATGTGGAGTAAATCGAAGCAATAAGGTCATACGGGAGCAGTGAGGTTATTGTGGCATAGTCAGAGAGCAGCGTTTACGTCAGTGGTGTCAGTAATCTTTATCGTACATTTGCTGTTATTGGACTCCTGAATC
Source organism: Montipora capricornis (assembly GCF_036669925.1). Lineage (NCBI taxonomy): Eukaryota > Metazoa > Cnidaria > Anthozoa > Scleractinia > Acroporidae > Montipora > Montipora capricornis. The sequence goes on from NC_090888.1 coordinate 63,239,750, forward strand.
TAAGATTAAAATGAGTCTAAGGTCATCAGTAATACATCTCTTTAGGAGCATTGTTTCCTTAATTTTGAACTATGAAAATAAAGGGAGATGGAAAATTATCCTCGCAGTTGTAAACGCAATTTGTGCCATGGCGTAAAAATCCCTGAAAATACACTTTGCAAGACGTGTGGCGGGAAATGAATCCCAAAAAGAAACAATTTACCAGGAGAAACAAAACATATAAAGTCCAGTGCAGGTTCGATTACTTTTTATCATCTCAAAACCTTGCTAACCTTGCCAAAGAGTGTAGTATGGTCCACGCAACAGGCTCCTCTGATCACTGCGCGGTCAAGCTATTTATTCACCAGACGCTCTCAACAAAAAGGCTGAGCCGGGACTTTGGAAATTTAATTCATCGTTATTAGAGGATGAAGAGTACATTCATGAATTCAAAGGAAACATTAAAAGGTATAGAAATAAATACCTGTATTTAGACGACAAATACCTGAGATGGGACCTAATGAAAATGGAAGTGCGAGGCTTCGCAATCGCTTACTCCAAAAGGAAAGCTAAAAAGAAGAAGAATGAGGAAAAAAAGTTGCAGTAGCTGCTGAATGAACTATTGGCCCAGTCTGCACGATGTAAAAAAAATCCACTTTTAAGAACAAAGATACAAAGCACACAACTGCGTCTCAAACAAATAACAGACCAAAAAGTTAAGGGTGCTATCTTGAGAAGCAAAGGAAGATGGTGGAATACGGTGAGAAGAGCACCAGATATTAGAAAAAGGGGAAAAAAAGGTGAGGAGAAAAACACCATCAAATTGAAATTAAAACATGAAACGGAAACTGAAGATCAGGAGATCATTCTAAGGGAAGGGGATGATTTTTACAGAGCTTTATATGAATCGCGCAATATCAAAATAGAAACACCAGAGAGCAAGACTTTCTTAGAAAACGAGCTCATCAAACGATTAAGCGATGAGAACGCGAACATTTGTGAAGGAAAAATAACTAAGGAAGAGTGCAAAAAATCTTTAAATGAGATGGAAATAGGTAAATCTCCGGGCTCAGACGGCGTTACTTCTGAATTTTATAAGCGATTCTGGGATGAAATTAGTGATGATGTCGTACAAAGTATTAACAGCGCCTTTGTCGATTTGTCAGAAAAGAGGTATCATCATTCCATTACCAAAGAAAGACAAACCCACCGATGTCTTTAACAGCTTACTTCCAGTTACTTTGCTAAAAGTGGACTATAAAATTGCTACAAAAGTAATAGCGAACAGATTAGCAAAAGTACTCCCAGATATCATAAGCCCAAATCAAACTGGTTACGTAAAGAATAGAAAATATTGGCGAGAATGTCAGACTCATTTCTGATGTTATTGACTATACTGCAGCAAAGCAAACACAAGAGGTCGCCCTTTTTCTTGATTTTAAGAAGGAGTTTGATTCAATCGAATGGGAGTACTTGCACAAATTCTTGGATGTTTTTAACTTCAAGCAAGATTTAAAAGACGGGTAAAGTGTTTTACACGGATATTTCTAGCTGTGTTACAAACAATGATTTTGCATTCCCCTTTTTTTTAACCTTTAGGAGGCTCGAAAGGGTTTCAACACTTAGAAGACTCTCTGTTTAGATCGAATAACACTACAACACTGTATCACGTAGCAGCAATGTTATGGTACTATATGAAACACTAATTATTTCCAAACAAGATGTGATCATTATTGTGATGTAATACGTTACCTTGGCGACGGGAAAGCCCAGCAAAAACACCCTATATTTTGGATTTAGACGCTCATATCTCAAAAGCGATTTTGGTGATACCCCTTTTTTATTGCTGAAAAGTGATGAGAAGACCACGATGAAACCTTCGGTAAAGTTTAAAAAAATTCTGTGAAGAGGATTCAAAGCTACCTCAAAGAAATAACAAAATTAAGGTGGCTCTGAATCCACGAAACAGAATTTTTAAAACTTTGCAGAAAGTTGTATTATGCCCTTTTGATTACTTTTCAGAAATAAAAAATGACGTACAATGATCCCAAGAGAAAGCAAAAAGAATTATTCACATTTTGAATTCACAGCGCGAGGTCAGGTCTAGAAGAGATCCATCTCCACATAACGATTTGTAGCATTGATCTTCCAGCTTTCAAATTCTAGGGAAACCCATTCTGAAGAAAGTCATTATACAGCATTTATAAACCACTATTTTGTAAACCCCAGAAGTGAATAGTGCTCTTTACGCGTTCCTATTGGAGAACGAAGAAGTCGTGATTAGCGAAGTATCTTTAAACTCTTCTATTCTGCAAAGTTCGCCGGAGCGGAGAATCAAAGTAGTGCAGTAGTATTCATGATGATTTAAATAATAACGGAAGTTTCCTAATTTAGCTAAAATCAAAGAAAATAAGAAAACCGACAGCCAAGCACGAGCTGCTCGTTTCTTAAGACGAGGAGTTTCAATAATATGGTCTGAAAGCAGTTACTCCATACAGCCAAGCAATGAACCAAATAGCTACGAATACAAAAATATAGAAGTGCACTGACATACGTTAGAAAGAGGTTGAATTCTACGTAGCGCGCAGCGATAATCTACGTCCTACAATAGAGCACTATTTGTCTACATGCATTGCCCAAGTAAGGTGGCTATCAAAGACTACGCTCACTACTTTGGCCTGTTGGACGTGCTCTATAACATTGCCTTTTAATGTGACACAAACATCAGTACGGCCATCAGAGAGAGATTTCTGTTTAAGGGCGGACGTAAAGGCCATAAGTTCGGGTTTTTTT
>NC_090888.1:63250021-63255021 GCF_036669925.1 Montipora capricornis
GTGCTAAAGTTTTTGTTTGACCTTCGCCTTTTGTATTCTAGCAAAAATTGTAAATACCTTAGTGTCAACTATCGTTTAATTTCCATTTATGCATGTCTTTGTTTTGACCTAACGCCCGTTACATTTAAATTGCGAACTTTCCAGTACAGTTTAACCTTGATAATGGGGTCATGTCTGACTCCGAAACGTCGGATAGTGTTGTTACTTTTTATTCTTAATACGTTTTCTAAATCGATCCTTCTTAAAGTCTTTTCTATGTGGGAATTTTCTACAGCCTGAAGGGATTAATGCCTCGCGGTGACTAAACCCTGAGATTCTCAAGTACTTTCAGTACGCTTTTCTGTTTTTAAACGATCTCCACACAAAAACCTTTTATGTATTGTTTTAAGATAATTCGCGATATCCGAAAAAGAAAAACGAGCGCCGAACTTGTTCAGATTCTTTATATTGCTTCTACAGCGAGAATGTACCATTTCGATAATTCAGTCCTAGTATTTCCATCAATGGCAAAGCTCCTCCCCACCCTCATGAAAACCAACAACACCCACAATTTCTCTATTCGCTCGAACGAAGGGCTAACGGTCGAAACGTCAGCTTTCCAAATCGTTTATAGCTTTGATCAGCTACACGTGTATCGCAATGTAGAAAAACAGTCCATAAATGAGAAGATTTATTTTGATGATGATGAGCCGAGTATACTCGAAAAAAACGAGTGTTCCCAAAAAGAATCAAACTTGGGACCATCTGATTACCTGTTCGGATGCTGTTTACTGCTACAACAGCGAGTCAGAATGGTCAGCGTAAAGTATTGCAGGACAAATCGGCATTATAGTATGTGGCAGTAAAGCAAGTTCGATTAGTGCTCGGAGCACTCGATATATTTTTTCCTGAGTATCCCCGAGTGATCATCGAAACGATACCACTTCACGCGTTACTCAGTTTCTCACCTGTTATTGAATTCTTATCATTTAACATACACTTTGCTACCAACCCGCGCACTAACGATAGGAAACAGGGTAAAAAAATTCACCTAGCTTCTCCTGCTTATTAATAACCAAATAACCCAGCGAAAGGTTGTTTTTATGCTTCAAATAATAAATGCTATTTATCGGATCAGAATTTTACGATGTGAGTTGAATCACTTTATGGGTTAACTTTACCAAAATCCACAATCACAGTGTTTTATTGATGTGATGATGCCTGAAAGTCATTTATGTTGCAGTCGAGCCATCTGTTTCTCTTCATCCGGGGCCTCTTTATATCAGCGAAGGAAGCAATGTCACTCTTCCCACTTGTCACGTGACTGGTCACCCCACACCAGAAGTGAAGTGGAGCAAGTTGTTTGGTCAGCTTCCACAGGGAAGAGTGCTGAGAAATAACACAGTCATGAGATTATCAGACGTCCGCAAAGCTGACTCTGGAGACTACGTTTGTACTGCAACTAACATTTTAGGAAGTGTTATTAAGAAAACTCTATTAGTTGTAGTTTCTCTTCCACGCTTTACCATCAAACCTCCAATCAGACCTTTTGCAACACTTGGCGATTCCCTGAGACTGAACTGCAGCGCTGCTGGTGATCCACAACCAGTCATCACCTGGAAACGACAAGGCTCTCCACTTCCAGCTGGACGAAATCAACAGATTAATGGAGCCTTAGTTATAAGGAATGTTCAAATGGAGGATGCAGGAAATTACATTTGTGTTGCTACTAGCGCTGGAGTGTTTGTCATAGACACTGTGAGTTTCGTAGAGGTTCGGTATCCACGAGGTAAGCGGAGAAACGTGACAAGTAGTATACTTTTCTTTAAGGAGAGGGGATTTCCTAATGTGCACGTAATACACCAAAATACAACCACAAAGTACATTATCAAGGTCATTATCATTATCAGAAATCACATCTCTGCTTCTTACACGAGGTCATTTTTCCTGATACAGCTGATTCCTGAGTTTTAATTGAGCAAATTAGCCAAGTGATTCTTCATTGAGTGAATAGGAGAGACAATCTTAGGACGCTTGCAGATGGCATTTACCGCACTTGTTGCATAGAGCCAAACACGGGTGCTATGCAGCAGGTCCTTATGTCCTGTTAAAGGCTTGTCTAAACAGGACATAACGACGAATAGCAAAAACACGAGCATGGGTGTTGTAACACGGGAGTGAGATAAGCTAGAAGCATCAGCTGGACGTCAAAGGCACGTGTGGCCAATTTGTTTAGAGAGCGCAAAAGCAGTAAAGTGTCTTTGAGATTGAAATGACCGTTACTTCATAATAATTGTTGAAGCACGAAACTTTGGTTTTACAAATGTGATGACAAAGGTGCGCTAACCACCAAAAGAAAGATTACATAAGGAAAATCCAGTTAGTGGTGGGATTTCCTTAGAGGCTTTCTTTTTGCCTGGCGATATATGCATAAGTAGGCACAAGCAAAATACGAGAACTCAGAAGCCCCTAAAGCATTAACATCTTTAGGTAAAACAGGAGACACTTATTGGCCGTTTTTATACTAAAGACGCATAATTCGTCTGGGACGAACTTGAGCAAACATTTTTTCTGCGTCTTTTAAATTCGTCTAGTATAAAGACGGGCATAAGACGCATTATGCGCCTGGACGAAGAATCTATTTTAGTGCGTCTTCGAAGACGCACTAAACTGGATAGCTCGTCCAGACGAATTATGCGTCTTGTGCCCGTCTTTATACTAGACGAATTTAAAAGACGCAGAAGAAATGTTGGCCCAAGTTCGTCCCAGACGACTTATGCGTCTCATATAGTTCGTCCCGTTTTTACACTAGACGGATAACATGAGAGACGCATAATCCGTCTTGACGGATTATGCGTCTCTAGTATAAAAACGGCCATTGACAATATTTTTTTGTGTAGTGACGCGTTGCAAATCGTTTTTCTTCTAAAATATCCACATTTAAAGCTGCTGTTTATTTTAATTCGAGGAACAAGGTCTCAAACAAAAAAAGTGCCTCTAAAATTTACATTTTATTTTGCGTTTCATCCTTGCATTTATATCAAACAATCACTATTTTCCAAAAGAGAAATATAATTATATTAGCCTATTTTCCACGTTTTCTCGCATTCTTTTGCCACGTAAGTAACGAAGGTTACTTCGTCATTTATCGTTAAAGTTTTGCAGGTACATCATCCCATAGCAACAAGAGTATCAAGTGTTTTGTTTGATTCTTAGTACATGTGTTCCTAATAGAGCCCTTTGCACACATCAGGTTGCTAAATATTTCCATAGTAACGCGCAGCGTCAGTGTCTTCGCCTGAATGAGCGAGTGGTACATTCGCTTTTGTTTCTATGGAGTCTTCAAAGCATCCGTCTCTAGAACATGCGTATCCACGAGTAAAATGGAATCATTTCAGATTTTCTTCTGCTTGTTCTTTTGCAAAGGTTTATGCCATTTTTTGTGCCACACAAGTTTAAATCGATCTCGACTTCAACCGAAAACAATAACTTTGAACTTATCAAATAATGTTCAAAAACAAAAACAAAAAACAAAACAAAAAAACGTTTGTATCCAAAATAAATAAATTTCAGAATCGACTTCTTTGTTTTAAAAAATTCAGGGCATGGTTTGCTTGGATAATTGTAACATGTAACAGTTGCCTTATTCTTATTTAACAAAGGCTCGTTTTTCTCAGAGAGTATACGTAAAACAGTTGTTTTTTTTTCTATTCTTCGAACAAATTTGATTCCAAACATATCCTCCGGATGAACGTTATTCTACAGTAGGAGTGCAGGTTCCTTTTTTTAATGGCTAGTAACCGAGATCCAGAGAACCAACAAGGATGCTAGTAATGTCTGAGGTTGAAAATTAGTGAGAAATTCAATATTGTCGTACATAAATGTCTTTTTTTTTGTCAGGGAACAAGCGAGAGGAATCTGTACCATCCTATGATACGACTGGTTCCGGGGGCGGACGTATTAATACTAAGATCGCTGCTGCTTTAAGCAGTCCCTTTAGCTAATACAGACTGACAATGGCCGGCAAAATCAAGTTAAACAAACTCCACCCACCTCTGACGCCGGCCAATGAGATAAGCGTTTGTGGAAGCGTACGAATAAGTGTAACCGTCAGAAAAAAAGTCAAAGGCACCTGTGGCTAATTTGTTCAGAGCGAAAGTTAAAAGCAGTGAAGTACGTTTGAGATTGAAATAACCGTAACAACATAAGAATTGTTGAGGCACAAAAATTCAGTTTTATCGAACGAGATGAGGATTCCGAAGGTAAACTAACCACCGAAAGAAAGATTGAATGAATAAATGAATGAGTACTTAATTAAATTCTCCTAGGTGCTTTTTAGAGTCAATGTACATCACTTTGTGGGGGACTTTGCCATATTTCTATAAGGGCACAAATGACACCCGTGCAACTGAATAACAAGTACATAGTTTACACAGGTGCCCCCAGAACAGCATGAGTGAGACACCACCACACCGGGTACCACGTCCCCTACTCTTCTTCAATAGTGTGTGGGTTCTTTAACGTTCCGCACAAGTGGGGGATCCGTATCCGAGAAGACTAGAAAGTTTAACCATGTGCAGATGCTATTACGAAGGCAGCACTTTCTGAGTGTTGTCAGGCGCAGGGGTTATGATCGCATAACCTCTCCCGCACAGTAGTCCGATAATCAACTAACTGAGCAAACCATTTCAAGTGTCCGTCTTCCGTCAGAGCAAATACAGATATTCGAATACCAAGAAATCACATAGCGTATGGATAGAGAGGAAGCTATATGTAAAAGCACTGAAAAGAAAATTCCATGTGTGGTGGGTTACCTTAAAGGCCTGTTTTTTTGGCTGACGACGCTTAAGCACAAGGAAAATACGAGAACTCATCAGAAGCGTTTAGAACATTTATTATATCCATTTAGAAATCGCTGGTGATCCTTGCAATCTAATTTTCTCTCAGTAGTGCGATTTATTCACGAATCGCACTATCTTTTGCTCTAAATCGCACCTTTCCCTAACCAATGAGAAAGGAAC
>NC_090888.1:63265021-63287521 GCF_036669925.1 Montipora capricornis
TTGCTTCTGTGTAGTTAATGAAGACAAAAAGGAAATTTGCCCATTTCACTTTCCGTTAAACACATGTGAAGTTGAGGTTTTATATTATGTAAATTTGTAAGATCTCCAAAGAGACCTGATGAAGGCTGGTATTGGCCAGCCGAACATGATATCGTTAAAAAATACATTTTCGCATTGTTTTGTACGTCGTGCCATAGTCTTGTTCACTTTCATAAATATTTTTTAAACACATAATTACTTACTTTTTTTATGTCTTATGTCACAGATTGTTCAGATCTGTTAAAATCAGGTCAAACTCATAGTGGAGTTTACTCTGTGGACCCCGATGGAAAAGGATCCTTCAATGTTTATTGTGATATGCGCACCGACGGCGGAGGATGGACCGTGTTTCAAAGAAGACGAGATGGCTCAATAGACTTTTATCGGGGATGGAACGATTACAAATCAGGCTTCGGTCAGCTGACGGCTGAGTTCTGGTTAGGAAACGACAAGATCCACCGGCTGACGGCCTCTAGACCCAGCTCTCTGCGAGTGCAGTTGGAGGATTGGAACGGAGGCAAAGCGTATGCCAAATATGGTCGTTTTAACATTGGAAACGAGCAGGCGCAGTATCGACTTGAAGTGAGTTTGTATTCAGGGACAGCGGGAGATTCGTTGGAGTTTAGTAATAACATGGCGTTCTCTACAAAAGATAGAGATAATGACAATTGGAGCAATAACTGTGCTGTGAGATGGACTGGTGCCTGGTGGTATGGGTATTGCATGCGCTCCAATCTAAACGGAAAATACTTGGGGAATAAACATGATTCCCGAGGACCCTATTGGATGAAATTTAGAGACAATCTTTCTCTGAAGTTCACTGAAATGAAACTGAGGCCATCTGCTTAAAAGGAAGACTAACTGCAAATAAAATGTGTTATTTTTAAGGAGACTAACTATATTAGCGAAAAAAAAAATAGCTGGCATGATTATCAGATCAAGTACTGTAGAACTGAATTATTTTATGAGAATTTGATTCTCTGTTCAAGTAAATCACAGCAATAATATCGTGGAGCAGTGAGATCATTGTGGCATGGTTAGTGAGCAGCGTTTACTTCATTGACGTCAGTAATCTTCAACAAATATTTGATGTTATTATACATTCAACTCTTTAACTCTTTTGTGATTGGCCGAAATTCGAAATCAGCGCCTGTGACGTCATAACTGCAGATTATACAGTTATCATGTCACTCAAGGTCACGGGTTATCATGTCATGTATGACCGCAGTGCATGATAATCATGTCAAGTTCGCGCGCTTTGTGTTGCCGTCAGTGAAGAAGCAAAAAACTGACTGTTAGGTTTGTTTTCTTCAGTTGCCTATTATTTACTTTCTCATCAAGCTTTTTTTCAAGTTTTCACATATTGTCTAATGCTTAAAATTTTTTGTCAATCGAATTATGTGCCGCTGATTTGTATACGGTTTACTCGTTGACAAATAAATTACCAGTTCCACTCACTGTCGTGACCATCTCGGTAAGGGTTATCTGCCTCAGCCTTCGGCTTCGGTTGATAACCCTTACCTCGACCTTGATTATTCTGGATATCACAAAAACCTCATCCAATAATTGTTTCTTATTGGACTCACTTAAACTAAAATAAAAAATGATTGAAGTGGGTGGGTGAATTGGGGTTTTATGTTAAGAAAGGGGCAGTCACATTTTACGTACGGGATGACCTGAGTGTAGCAAATAACGACTTTGATTCATCGTGATTACCGCGTGGACTCCAATGGCTTCGTTTTACCGAATCCACTTTCACTAAAATTTACATAAATGAAACTAAGGCCATTATCTTAGAAAGAAGAACTACTGCAAATGAAATCTCTCATGGATAAAAAGTTTTTTAGTGAGGCACTGTGGCATGGTCATGCGTCTTCACTAATCTGTACAGCATAATGAAATGACTTTACCCGAGGATTTAAGACACCGACCATAAAGTTCACAAACATTTTTTTCACCACTAGTTTCAAAACATGTGAGAGATGATTCCAAGCGTTCACTTTTGATTTTGTAGCTTGCAAGGCATTATGGCACTTCTGTAATCAACTAAGATTAATAAGTGAGGAGAAATGTTTATAGGGTAGCTATAGTTTATTGTACGAAAGGAAAACAATAATTGTTGTGTCTTGTTTTCGTTTGTTTTTGCCTTGCTTCCGGGCTTTATTTGCAAAGCATGTTACTGCTGCTCCGTCAACTTGAAGGGATTAAGCAGTACTGTGATTGATTTTTTAGACCTTGTCGACCGATTCATCCACTTATATACGGGGTTTACGAGGCGTAAAAGCGAGTAAAACAAGTGGGTTCTAAGAGCCGTATATCGCAATTAGTTGGGCGCAGAAATAAATCTCATATAAAGCAGCTGCAGTGATTCAGTTACAAAGGTCCATAATGTTCCGGCTTGTTATTCAGAATAAATGAAACCAAGCTATGGTATTGTGATCACGTGGCCTGAACACTAGAAGCTTGCAATTTATCGTGTGCAGGTTACAGCAAAGTTCACTCTGTCAGCTTTCCATCCATTCGAGGTGGGTAAAATGAGTACCAGTATTACTGGGACAAGTTGTGCATGCCACGGTATTGGTGTAGCGCCCACCCCTGCCGTGAGTTACGGTAAAAGAAGAAAAGGAGCCTTCATGTTGCCTTTGACTTCGGTCGGCCTCTTGTCTTGTCCGTGTCTAGGTTACACCGGTCATTTTTCATGACAGAAAATGCCGGACAAAGTGCTACCTAACTGGGAGCAATTTGTTAATTAACAATTATTGGATTCGGTTTTTGCATGATAGCGATAATTATCAAGGCCAAAGTTTGTGTTACGTGCGAAAAGCGAAGGCTGAGGCGGATAACACAAACGGAGGCCTTAATAATTATCGCTATCATGCTCAGCCTCATCCAATGCGAAAACCTCATCCAATAATTGTTTTATTATGCATATTCCTGAGCTGAGCTCCGCCATGACAAAACTGATCAACTGCTGGTTAGTGTGTTAGGTGACGTCACCTCTGCATGCATTAAACAATTGTCTGTAGGTATGACGTCAATTCTACATATATTAAATCTTTTGTCTGTAAGTATGGCGTAAGAGAAACAGAGCAAGCAAGAATTAGCTTCGTACTTATAGCCAATCAAAATCGAGCTGGTAACACCAATGTATAAATGTTGTTTCTCACGAGTGAGCTAGGGAATAAGGCTGAAATAACTATTTAAGTCGGCACGAGATACATCGAGGGCTTGGGTTCCAGGCCGGGGCATCATGGGCAACGATGTAAGGGTATATAAGACCAGGTATAACACGTGGTTGTCATCTAGGCTTCCGAACCAAGCGCGTTCTTTCGTTTCGTTTAATTGTTTCTCTGTTTAGTTCTTTCTTTTCTAGGTACGATGCATCCAGTCTGGTAGGATCGGCTGTTCTAATTTCCTTTTTGTAAAGCCTTCGTAGGATGGGCTTCTAATCGCTTGGAGCTTGAGCCTTGGTTGACCCCTTGATTCCTTCCCAGATTTCCTGCACAATTTTTTTCCCACACGGTTTTTTTTCTGGCAGGTATTTTCTGGCCTCCGTTCAAACCGCATTTGCTTTGTTAGCGGTTGCTCAGCTCTACTAATTCTTTGTACTTCAGGTTTATATTGTATATATTTTACTTATATTGTACGTCGGAGTTGATGATCCCCAGCCTAACTGGCTGCCTGACTGGCACAAAGCTTGTGAGCTTATATGGGGAAGTAGGCCAATATGGCCTGTTTATCTTATAGTCAAATGCAATGACGGAGCTGTTGTTCCCCAGCCTAACTGGTACCAAGACTGATTGCTTGTTCGGAGTAGTAGGCTATATATTTTGTGCATTAATTAAAGTGTTGTGGCTCACCAGCCCTACTGGCACTTGTCAACGACCTGTACGTGCGGAGATAGCTTTATCCTTGGTTGCTTTTCAAGGATTTGTCAAGTAGTTTGTAAATTGTTTGTGTTATAAAGTGTTCAGGTTGGTTCTCGTCAGGCCCTCCCAAAATAAACTTATTTGGTTCAGCGAAGCTGTGTTGTTATTTGTTGTGGAGTGGAGACAAAATTAATAAATATTCTCAGTTTTGAATTCTCTTTGGGTTAGGAAATGTTACCTGGCTACATCAAAAGAAACAAAGTAAACGAAAGAGAGAAATAATACTCGTACTTACCTGATCAATTTAAGAAACTGTCTCTTAGAGCATAGCAGCCCAAGTTCGCGTCACTAGAGAGCGTGTAATGATGAATTACTAGTGGGAAGATGACCTTTGAGTGGAAAGCGGTGTTGCGTTACAGGCACCCGTTGAGAATTTAAACGTCTTATAAGACTTTGTATGGGAAATAAAATACCGTCGATTAGGAAGCCTAAAAAACGCTCAATTTAACGTTCATTCAATAAAATGAATAAAACTGACTCACCTCTGGTGTATTCTTGTGCGTTTTGGTGCTTATTTTACCGTTTCGGGAATTCCGTCTTTTCACTGTTCTAAGACGAAGTCAAGGCTGCACACTAAGATTTCGACCGTAGTCAGCTCAGAGGCGGTTTGCGCCTCGAAAATCCATCCCAGCCGCGATTTTTTCACGCAAAAGCTAAAGCCCCACCTCGAACCTCAGAGAATGTTTCGTCGTCAAAAATCCCCACGCACTTGGCTGGAAATGAGCATTTTCTGCTTCCGATTCCACGATAGCTGATGAATTTAACAGTTAACTCGACACGATGAGGTACAGCCATTTAATGTACAACACTTACCCAATCCCCTAGCCTGCGAGCAAGCTGTCTTTCAGGGTGGGTGGGCGGGCGAGGAGAGAGAGAGAGCTTGCGATCATGTCTCGTAAATTTGAATTCCGCCTCCAGTATCCCCCGCATTATCTAAGCGTTTGAGCTGTCAAAATCTGACTAATCAGATCTTACCGGAAATATGAACCCAATGTAAATAAACATTGTGCAAGGATTTCCCCGGAACCGCATGGCCAACAACACTCCGAAGAAGCTTTGTTTAGGAAGGAAACCAAATGCTGAAAGTCCTAATGATTATTGTAGATGTTAAAAACAGTTGACAGGCCTACACGACTCCCTTGTACGTGGTCTGGTTTCTGTTGCCTTTGTCATAATTACATATTTGAATGGATGCCTCTTTTAGGCGGCTCCTGTAGTATTCATTTAGCAATGGTTTTTGCCCTTTACATTTGAATCTCTCTACTGCTGTGTGATACGTTTTCTTCCAAGAAAATAGTTGGTCTCGAAAGTAATGTTTTTACTTTCTTGGTGTTGATTTTCTCAGAAGTAATGTGAATGTGACCTTATGGCGTCTCGCATTTGCGCCAATTTAATTTTAGGCTCGACCGATATATTCATCGGTGGTGGAAGCGAGTGATATTCTGTTCTTAAATGTTTGACCCGGGCCCGGGTTCATTTTGTTTTTTTTTAATTCTTTCACTCGTTCTTCTGACTTCTTCTGCGTGTTTTGGTTTGTGGCAATGGTCAATAGCTGTCCTCCTTGAACCTCTGGAGTTAATTCGTTCTCGTCGATGCTGTTTTGATATTTGATGCCGATGTGTTTAGGTCGCTTTTTTGTAGAGGCATTAAGATATAGTACGTCATCACCTGATCAAATTGGCCAATCAGCATTTCGCGTCCACTTTTTGGACGCAGATATTCAAATTTACGAGACATGATCGCAAGCTCTCTCTCTCTCCTTGCCCGCCCACCCACCCCGAAAGAGAGCTTGCTTGCAGGCTACCAATCCCCACAGTGTCACTCGTAACCATGGAGCTGTTCGAAAAGCCGCTATGGGGATGGAGTAAGTGTTATACATGAAATGACTGTACGTCATCGTGTGCAGTTAATTTGACGTCGGACCCAAGCTCCGTGACCATTCACAAGATCACCAACTGTTAAATTCATCAGCTATCGTGGAGCAACTTGATGTCGTTCCTTATGAGCATGCCTTTTTTGGGGCATTCAAACCCTCCGGTTCTTGCCTTTGATTGTGGGCTTTTTAGACAGATTCACCAACGTGGCGAAGTAGCTGGTTCCATTCACTCCCTCCCCTTCCGAGTGTCTGTCGGTGTTTTAGTTTAGCACACACGTGAATATTTCCATCGCCCCTTGCTTATTTACTCCTGTCAAATCTCATTAACAAAATTGCAGAATACTGGGCCATATTCAAATTCATTAGCAGGTAATATTTGCTCATTGACAATCCATGGCGATCAAGAACATTACAGACCTAAGCTTTACTGCTGAACATCCTGCTACTTATTTGCACATGAATAACAGCTATTTAACTCTGAATTGTTCCTCAATCAATCAATCAATAATCTTTCGTTAACGAGGGAAAACGTATCACTATGATCATACGTTTTCTAACATACGGACATTAGTCGTATAAAAAAAAAAGTGAATTGAACAATGCAATAACAAATTAAGAAAATCTAATAAATAACAAATAAAAAGAAAACAAATAAATAACAACATATGTATACATCAACTTAAATCTACAATCATAACAAAGAACTTAAGCGGTTCTGGATGCTGACATGAGTGTAATTGCTGCAATATGAAATGACTCGATTAATCTTAAGTGACCACCTTTTGTTGGGGAATAACTCAGTGGTAAGAACATGCTCCAAAGCATTCCTTTTACAATTAAAAGAGCTACAGCACTATAAGAAATGGTACGCTTGCCAAAGTCTTTTTTTTATGTTATGGTGCAGTTCAGGAGCCCATCCTGGAGCGTGCAACTTCCATACAGCGTCTGTGAAACGGCATTTTCACAAGTAGGTTTTTTTTTAGACTAGCCCTTCCCGCGAATTAGGTCAAAAAACAAAGTCAGTTACGGTTCGGTGACCCTATGACGTCAGCTTAATTTCTTGTGATTGCTCATCGGGCTCCTGTGGGAGTCTCATTAGCGGGAAATTCAATCTAAAAATAACCTTACTTGTGAAAACGCCGTTGCACAAGTATAGTTAAGTTGCACGCTCCGGGTGATGGGCTCCTGTGCAGTTATATTAATTTTGCAAGCCCTAGTACGACATCCCTGTTCGCGTGCGGATAAGTAAGACTTTTTTTGCTCTAAACATTGTGGTGCAATAGTATTCATGAGAATAGGTAACCTTCAAGGCTAAGCGGAAGATGGACTGACAGAAAAGCACGAGCTGATCGTTTAGTTTCAATAATACTGTCTGAGTACAGTTACCCCATGCTGCCAAGCAATGAACCAAATAGCTATGAATGCACAAATCATAACTGAAGTAGAAGTGCACTGTCATAAATTAGAAAGGTTTTACTTCTACGTAGCAGCGATAATTTACTTGCCACGACAGAGTACAATTAATTTTGTCTACATAATGCATTGCGCAAGTCAAGTGGTTATCAAAGACTCAAGTCAGGGAAATAGAGAGATTTCTGTTTAATTTAAGGGGAGAAGTAAAGACCAAAAATATCGTTTCACTCGTATTAAGCACCATCACAAGCACATGACCTTCTGGCACCATGTTATTCAGCTCAATCCAGGAGAAGTCAGAGAACTTCGCCGATTGCTAACAAAGGAGAAAGGATATTCAGCAGTTACTCCTGACCTTCAAAGAAGTAATAATTCTGTCGCCAACCACTTTCATGGCCGTAGCTAGGGGAGGGGCAAGGGGGCCAGTTGCCCCCAAAAAAGATATTTGAAAATAAATTAAGGTTGTCTCTTTCTGGAGTGTTGGGCAGACAATTTAAACTTTACTGATATTACCTTTGAAACTTTTTACAACCGATTCCCTCGTCTTGATTGATAAATATATTTTTAAAGGAAATCAATTTGGAGACATCATAGACTAATCCGTTAGTTAGCGATACATCAATGGTTTAATACTAATAATAATATCAAAAAAAACTTTATTGGGCACACTTAAATTGCTGGTAAAACGAGTAGTTTACAAAACCTTTACCTAGTACCTGTCTTTCTAAACTTGGACTAACTGATGTTTACTTTTGATGAAATATCCCTCCCCGCCCCCCCTCCCCCCGTCGAAAATTCCTAGCTACGGCCTTGACTTTGCCTGCCATTTGTAAAGATTTGGAGTTGATGATGATATTCGAGTTGGAAGGAGTGGAAGTGCTTTTTTCCGCGCGTTGATGCTACTCAGAAACGCTTAGTTTACATGTGACTGTTAGGACCCCTGACTGATCTACTTTTCTACACTGTCTGTCATTAGTCCTGCTAATCCCATGCATCGTCAGATTAGAAAGAAAAATAATTTCTAGCCTCGGAAAAATAGTTAAATTACGTTTTCATTGGGCGTTTTTTCTTTCTCTTCTCGTGATTCAGAATGCAAAAATGCTTTGAAATCGTTGGTTACGAAGACTTCAATCGGGCTTTTCAACCGTGCTTCATAGCCTTCGCCTTCGTCACTAGCGTGGGCATTCCGTTTTTGATACAGGAGCTGATAATAGCAGAAGATCTTCCTGAATCTTGCTTCAAATTCTTTCAAAGTGACTGATGACTGGAAAACCAATCAGCTTTGGAATTGAGTAACGATAGCAAAAACAGCAAGGAGCAAAACAATACCTTTACATGTTGCGCACGTGCATTTTCACGCTTCAGTGCATTTATTTTCTCAGTGTTCAGGGGGAAAATGGTTAATAAGCCACTGGATTACTCAAATCGTATAATTTTCTTTATTTCTTTTTATTCGATCTTCAAAGGAACATATTACATAATTTCATCTTCTATGAACTACAATAAAATACGGACTACGGCGCTTAATTTCAACAGATCTCACATCATCGATCACTTACTTCTGTGATGATATCCAGTAGATTTAAACAGTCCTCAAACTTCGGCACCACAGGTTAGCAGAAATATAAAAACAGGTTGGTGAACAAACAGGTTAGCATAGATCCGTTGGCAAAACGTCCCAGAAAAAGTGAACTTTTTTCGTGTTATCCGGTCTTAATAACGTTACTAATCTTAAGGTAATCAAATGTCAATCAAGGAATCAATTAGCAGAATCAAATAATCTACTTTTTTACAAAACACTCAGTAAGCACGCAAGGATATGTGTCCATTCTCCTTCTTAACGTAATCGCCACTTGTGACAGCTTTCATTAAACTGACAATTTTTTGAAAACGTTGGAATTGTCGCAAAAAGATGATAGAAAACATCAATTGATATTTTGATACGACTTGTTTCCACAAATAACCATCAGGACAAGATCATGGCTTGGCATGATCGGATAACCCGTGGGCATTAATTTTGGCAATTTACCCACACTCGTGATCATAGTATCACATAACGAGCATACTTGTCCATCCGAAAAAAGGCGCATTGTTTATCTTAAGGAGCAAAATGACTTCGCAGAACCAGAGGCTCCCTTCTTTTGCTTCCATTATATCTGTTCTGTCAATCGTATTTTACTGCGCTGGATTTCTGAGGGTTGAATTTGAGTTGGCCGAGCACAAGAAAAGAATAAATGCTATTGAGAGCGTCGTAGAGGTTCAGCCGCCGACAAGCGGACCGAACTTTGGGCAGACAAGAAAGAATGCTACCGGTAAGTTTGTCTACTTAACTCTGTTAAGCAAAAATCATAGAGATGTTGTCATGTTTTACATGCATTGATGAATCTTTAATTGGGATTTTCGACTGAAAAATAAACAGCTTAACAGCGCCAAAGCATAAAGATACCTAGGAACGTTAACAGCCATGCGTTTACTTTTATTGTTGGTTCTACTAAGCTTCGGTATTCTCACAACTTCTGTCAAAATGAAAAATTTGTAAGGTAATCAAGTAAGACCGACTTTGTATCGCATAATGGCAGAGATCTCGCTTTCGAGTTTCGCACTGGTCTCACGTGGAAATCATGTTCAGTCCCATAACACTGCTCTGTTTTGCCCGACAAATGGCAAACAATTAACCCAGTCTTGTCCAATAAATTATTTCCATTCCGTCGTCATGCAGACAGGGACAAGGTATAAAGGAAACGAAAGGTACGTTATTTAAATGTCTTGTCGTTCTAGCGCTGGAGCCGGCACTAATTGGGGACACTGTAAACTGAAATTAACAATGAAAGCAAATCAAGTCAAATGTTGGTCTTTTAAGGAAAGGAGAAACCGGAGTACCGGGAGAAAACCTCTCGTTGCAGTGTAGAGAACCAAGAAACTCAACCCACATATGGCGCCGAGTCTGCGAATCGAACCCAGGCCACATTAGTGGGAGGCGAGTGCTCTCACCACTGCGCCATCCCTGCAGCCTCATTCGCTGACATCCTCGAACTTACAGCTTATGTCGACCATTTACGCATGTTATATAAGGACGTGGAGCGATATTGTGTACTAATTTATGCAAGTTAATCATGACAGACCTCATTATGATTAAAGACACTGTTTCAATTGGTCGTAGCAATTCAAACCAAATGACTTCCAGACTGTTTTCATTCCATTATCCCCTTCCACAGAGGGATGATGAATACAAGTAAGAAAACACTGAGTTCTTTTTAATTTTCTCGAAGATGACGATAGTGATAAAAAATCATAAATCCCGATCGAACTTTTATTAATTTTACAGGTTTAGGTGTAGCAAAGTTTGTGTTTGTATAAATATGTACTTGTGAGTTCTTTTATATTCCTTTTTTTGATACTAGTGTGACTGATTAATGAAAGGATGAATAATGCAGAGTTCCCAGAAAAGTTATCACCTGAAGCCACGAGATTTGTTATTCCTGGTCAAACAGACGTCGCTTGAAAGAAAATTCAAAAATTCATCCACGCTTTGAATAAGGATACAAGAAAGTAAAGCCGATGATAAATAAAGGCTTGGATTGGTTTCAGTTCTTGACTCAAGATGGTTTTTGAATTAAACAAGTTTAACCAGGCGATCTTCGACTTAATCATAAAATACACCGCGCACCGGTGGCTTAGTTGGTTGAGCATAGGGCTGTCGCGGGTTCGAACCCCGGCCGGATCAACACTCAGGATCTTAAAATAACTGAGGAGAAAGTGCTGCCTTTGTAATTTCATCTGCAAATGGTTAGAATTTCAAGTCTTCTCGGATAAGGACTATAAACCGAAGGCCCTGTCTCACAAATGTCTTCTATGTTCATAAGGTCCCTGTGGGACGTTAAAGAACCCAAACACTATTCGAGAAGAGTAGGGGATTAAGTCCCCGGTGTTGTGGCTGTCCTTTTTCTCTCCAGCGGAAGTGGCCGGCTTGGCGTCGATGTCTCAAAAAGGCTTTTAGGTGTACGAGGCCACCTTAGCAGAAACATCCACAAGTCAAAAAGGGACTTTGCCGAATGCTGGTACATGTAGATGTAGACATGTAGATTAAGATACACACCTTTTATAACCTTTCCGCAATTTTTCTCTCTCACAGTGTTGAATGCCCTTTAAATTTCGATTCATCTCTTCCATTGATTCCTTTCTGTTAGAACTTGAGCTTTTGAGACTTAAAAGACGCCAAGCGGATGCAACTCAATCCTGCCTATCATGTTCCCCAGGCCCTCCCGGTCCACCTGGACCCAAAGGAGAGAAAGGATCACAAGGACGAAAGGGCAAAACAGGAAGAAACGGAAAGAAAGGTGATCAAGGCATTATGGGATCGCCGGGAAAAAGTGGTAAGCAAGGCATTAAGGGGCCTCAAGGAGAAGCAGGACCCAAAGGACAAAAAGGAGATGTGGGCTTGCCAGGCAAGCCGGGAGCTAAAGGAGAACCTGGTGAATCAATTTCAGCTCCAACAGTGGCTGTTTCTCCTGCAAAGTTGACAGTAAGCGAAAGCCAATCAGCTTCGTTTCAGTGTTCAGTCGCGGGAAATCCTCAGCCAACAGTGGTGTGGAGTAGGGTAAACAGTCAGACAGAGGTGAGCCAGTCAGCGGTACCAGGAAGAATGTTGCGTTTAAGAAATGTTAAAGGAAGTGACACGGGTATTTATCGATGTTCTGCGACAAACATCCTGGGGAAAGCTCATGCAGAGAGCCAACTGGAAGTAAATGGTACGCATTTATTATTCAGGGATCTTTTTAAAAGCCTGAACGAACTAATCACTCGTTGACTGAGACCCAAGCTTTTCTGACATTCTATGCCCTTTTTCGCTCCCACGATATACAAATGTCTCCATTCTTTAATACCTTTATGCATTTTTTAACATCACTCCGGAATATTCGGATGCTGTATACGGAACTGAGCAGTAGCGAAAACGCTCGATTTCGATCATTTCAGTTCCAGCAGTATAACTAACCGAGCTACACTTGGGGCTTCAAGTAAGCACTTGGTAATAGTTAACCCCATTAAATGAATGAAAATGATTTAATTTATTGTGATGATGATGAGTAGAGTGTAACCCAAAAAAGACCCGAGTGCTCCCGATAGGGTTCGACCTTATGACCTTCCGATTATTAGTTCGTGTGCTGTTTCCTGCCACAGCGGCGAGAATGCTATTTTCGACAATTTCAGTCCTAGCAGTATAGCAGTTCAATTCGACAGTAAAACAAATTCTACTCCTGATTGGGGCACTGCAATCTTTTCTCTGATTTTCGAGTGATCATCGGAAAGATACATCTCTTCACTTGTTGCTTAGCTTGCCATCTCTTTAACTTAGTCCTCAACACAGTCTCACCTACTACCAAACTCAGTCACTTAGTCCTGAACTTATGTTGTTACGTTATTTTAATTCCCGTACACCTTGCAACCAACCTCACCAACACTAGGTAATTATAACAGGATAAAACTAAATACATCCTGTTCTGATCACTAAGAATGTGATAACATGACGAAAGCTTCCGCCTTGTAAACCTGAAATAATGAATGATAATAATTGTCACGCGAATCGCCGTCGCAAGTATAGCAACGACGAAGTTCAACAAGGTCGAACCGAAAGCATATTATGGCGCCCCTGGCTGCCGCTATACGGTCCATGTGTGTGACCTTGTAGCATAGCTTACAGCCAGCTAGAATCAGCTGTGTATGCTGGTTTTTGCTGAGAGGGGAAAACCGAGACGGAAAGACCTTCGGAGCAGAGTAGAGAACCAACATAAACTCAACCCACTGATAACATTTATCGAATCAGTATTTAACGATGTCCAAACTAGTCTCAGCAACAGCAACTGGAATCAATTCTCGTATAAGATAATAATTTCAGTGTCAGTCTTAACTTGCTGTGATAATGCATGAAATTCAACTTTGTTGCAGTTCAGCCATCTGTTTCTCTTCATCCTGGACCTCTTTATATCAGCGTGGGAAGTAGCGTTACTCTTCCCACTTGTCACGTGACTGGTCACCCCACACCAGACGTGAAGTGGAGCAAGTTTTTTGGTCAGCTTCCACAAGGGAGGGTGCTGAGAAATAACAGAGTCATGAGATTATCAGACGTCCGCAAAGCTGACTCTGGAGACTACGTTTGTACTGCAACTAACCTTTTAGGAAGCGCTGTTAAGAAAACTCTCTTAGTTGTGGTTTCCCTGCCTAGCTTCTCAATTAAACCTCCAATCAGAACTGTTGCAAGACTTGGCGATTCCCTGAGACTGAACTGCAGCGCTACTGGTGATCCACAACCAGTCATCAGCTGGAAACGACAAGGCTCTTCTCTGCCAGCTGGACGAAGCCAACAGATTAATGGAGCGTTAGTTATAAGGGATGTTAAGGGAGAGGATACAGGAAATTACATTTGTGTTGCAACCAGCGTCGGAGTGTTTGACACAGAAACTGGAAGTTACGTAGAAGTTCGGCGTCCAAGAGGTGAGCGGAGAAACATGTAAAGTAGTATACTTTTCTTTAAGGACAGGAAATTTCCTAATGTGCACGTGACCAGAATACTATGACACAAGAAAATGGATACACCAAAATATAGCCACGAAGTACATTATCAAGGTCTTTTTCGTTATCAGTAATCACATCTCTGCCTCTTACACGCGGTCATTTTTCCTCGAAGTAAAGTCCACCATGCCTTTTGGCATAATGGTAAGATACAGCTGATTCCTGAGTTTTAATTGAGCAAATTAGCCAAGTGATTCTTCATTGAGTGAATAGGAGAGACAATCTTAGGACGCTTGCAGATGGCATTTACCGCACTTGTTGCATAGAGCCTAGTCTAAACAGGACGTAACGGCATATTGCAAAAACATGAGCATGGCTATTGCAACACGGGAGTGAGATAAGCTAATAGTACCAGCTGGACGTCGAAGGCACGTCTGGCCAATTTGTTGAGAGCGCAATAGCAGTGAAGTATCTTTGAGATTGAAATGACCGTAACTACATAATAATTGTTGATCAGAAGTTTTATCAAGCGAGATGACCAAGGTGCACTAACCACCAAAAGAAAGATGTTACAAAGAAAATCCCATTAGTGGTGGGTTTTCTTTAGAGGCGTTTTTTGCCTGGCGACATATGCATTAGCCCAGATTCAAGCAAAATACGAGAACTCGGAAGCCTCCAGAACATTAACATCTTTTGTTAAAACAGGAGATACTTATTTCAAGATATTTTTGTAGCGACGCGTTGCCGGCAAATCGTTTTTCTTCTAAAATATCCACATTCAGTAAAGCTGCTCATCATTTAAATTCGAGAAACAAGGTCTGGAACCAAAAAGTGCCTCTAAAAAACAACATTTTGTTTTACGTTTTCACCCTGGTATTTATATCAAAGAATCCCTAATTTCCTAACGAGAAATAGATATCAACCTATTTTCCACGTTTTCTCGCATTCTTTTGCCACGTAAGTAACGAAGGTTACTTCGTCATTTATCGTTAAAGTTTTGCAGGTACATCATCCCATAGCAACAAGAGTATCAAGTGTTTTGTTTGATTCTTAGTACATGTGTTCCTAATAGAGCCCTTTGCACACATCAGGTTGCTAAATATTTCCATAGTAACGCGCAGCGTCAGTGTCTTCGCCTGAATGAGCGAGTGGTACATTCGCTTTCGCAAAGCATCCGTTTGTACGACACGCGTAGTATCCACGAACAAAATGGAATAATGTTAGATTTTCTTCTGCCAATTTTGCATCTTTTGCAAATGTTTATGTCATTGATTGTGCCACACAAGTTTAAAGCGGTCTCGACTTCAACCGAAAATTATCAAATAATGTTTAAAAAAAAACCTTTGGATCCAAAATAAGTATATTTCAGAATCGAATTGTTTGCTTAAGAAATTCAGGGCGTGGTCTTCTTGGATAATTGTAACATGTAACAGTTGCCTTATTGCCTTGACTCGTTTTTCTCAGTGATTAAAACAGTCTTTTTTTATTCCTGGAACAAATTTGAATTCAAACAAATCCTCCGGTTGAACGTTATTCTACAGTAGGAGTGTAGGTTCCTTTTTTTTAATGGCTAGTTACCGAGATCCAGAGAACCAAATTGAATAAGGATGATACAAATGTTCGAGGTGGAAAATTAGTGAGAAATTCAATACTGTCGTTCATAAATGTGTCGTATTATTTTACTTGTCAGGGCACAAGAGAGAAGAATTTGTAACATCCTATGAAATGATTGGTTCCGGGGGCGGACGTATTAATACTAAGATCGCTGCTGCTTTAAGCAGTCCCTTTAGCTAATACAGACTGACAATGGCCGGCAAAATCAAGTTAAACAAACTCCACCCACCTCTGACGCCGGCCAATGAGATAAGCGTTTGTGGAAGCGTACGAATAAGTGTAACCGTCAGAAAAAAAGTCAAAGGCACCTGTGGCTAATTTGTTCAGAGCGAAAGTTAAAAGCAGTGAAGTACGTTTGAGATTGAAATAACCGTAACAACATAAGAATTGTTGAGGCACAAAAATTCAGTTTTATCGAACGAGACGAGAAAGGTAAACTAACCACGGAATGAATGAATGAATGAATGAATGAATGAATGAGTACTTAATTAACAATTTTTCTAGGGGCTTTTCAGGGTCAATGAACATCACTTTGTGGGAGACTTTGCCAGACTTCTCTTAAGGAGCAAATGACACCCGTGCAACTGAATAACAAGTAGAGTAGAGGCTTTTTTTGCCTGGCGACATAAGCCTTGGCACAAGTAAAATACTCAGAAGCCTTTAGAGCAATAACATCTTTGGTTAAAACAGAAGACATTTATAATTATCAAGATCTTTTTGTAGTGAAGCATTGAAAATCATTTTAATTTCGAGAAAGCTCTCAAAGCAAAAAAGTGCCTCTAAAAAACGACATTTTATTTTTCGTTTTCATCCTGGTATTATATCTAACAATCACTAATTTTCTAACGAGAAATAGATATTAGCCGATTTTCCACGTTTTCTCAAATTCTTTTACCACGGTTACTTCATCATTTACTACTAACGTTTTACAGGTACATTCATCCCATTAGTAACAAGAGTATCAAATGCTTTGTTTGATTTTTCGTACATCAATTCCCAACAGAGCCCTTTGCACTAGGTTGGTGAATGTTTCCATGGTAACGCGCAGCGTCAGTGTCTTCCCCTGAATGGGCGAGTATTGTTTCTATGGAGTCTTCAAGGCATCCGTTTCTACAACAGGCGCGTATCACCGAGTAAAATGGAATCATTTTAGATTTTTTTCTGCTTGTGCTTTTGCAAATGTTTATGTCATCGTGTCCACAAGTTTGAAGGGATCTCGACTTCAACCGAAAAAATTAACTTTAAACTTAGTATCAAATAATGTTTCCAAAAAAAATGTATCCAAAATAAATAAATTTCAGAGTCGAATATTTTTAAAAATTTTTAAAAATTCAGGGCGAGGTCTTTTTCAATAATTGTCACATGTAACAGTTGGGCTTTACTCTTAATAAGGAAAAGCTCGTTTTTCTCTGTGATTAAAACAGGTTTTTTTTACAAATTAATTCTTCGAACAAATTTGATTTCAAACATATCCTCAAGTTGAACGTTATTCTCTAGTAGGAGGGTAGGTTCCTTTTTAAAGGCTAGTAACTGAGATCCTGAGAACCAGCAAGGATACTAGAAATGTCCGAGGTTGAAAATCAGTGAGATATTCAATATTATCGTACGTAAATGTGTCTTGTTATCTTTTGTCAGGGCACAAGCGCGGTGGCCTCATGGTTAGTGTGCTCGACTCCGGATCGAGTGGTTGCCTCATGCCACAGAAACCGGGATAAGCTCCGGCTCTGATGAGCCTCTTGGCTCGTAAACAGACTTTACTTATCATATGATTGGTTCAGGGAGGGGACGGTTTTTTAAAAGTGTTGTTAACACTACGATATCTGCTGCTCTAAGCAGTCCCTTTAGCCAATACAGCCTGACAATGGCCGGCAAAATCAAGTTAAGCAAACTCCACTCACATCTGACGCCGGCGAATGAGATAAGCGATTGTGGCCAATTTGTTGAGAGAGGGTATAATTAAAAGCAGTGAAGTATATTTGAGATTGAAATGACCGTAACTACATCACAATTCTTGAGGAAAAAAATGGGTTTTTTCAAACGAGATGATAAAAGTAAACTAACCACTGAAAGAAATGTTGCATGAATGAATGAATACGTAATTAACCCATTCTCCCAGGGGCTTTTCAGGGTCAATGTACGTCACTTTAAAATAAACATACATACTGTGTTTATTTCCTTCCGTTTTGCAGCTAAGTCTGAATTACAGGAATGGGGTCAATACTAGAATATATAATATTATGAATACTTATATGTTACGAATTCACATAGTCTCTTTGTATTACATGCTTGTCTAATTAAATTCGTGTTTCCTGACCTGAGCGTGTAACCATGATAATTTGTTTGCGATGCAGTAGATGTAAGCAACGGCGTAGTGGCTCTTGCGCGCGAGCATCATGTAAAAAATTGACGCAAGCTTGACCACGACGCGTGGCAAGGGTCTGGAGACCAGAGGCGACTAGAGTCTCGCTGTACGACAGGCCAGGAAATACTATTCGGAGGGCCTTCCTCTGTACGCCCTCAACAACATCGCTCAAATACTCTGGTAGAGCGGCCCAAACTGGTGATCTATACTCGAGGATTGATCTTACTAGGGCGCAATAGATAGCAATTAAATCTACAGCTGGAACCTTTGATCTCGCTAGCAAACGAAGGGCATAGAGCCGTTTGTTCGCTTTCTTAAAAACATAATCTATATGTTCATTCCATGACAGGTCATTTGTTACGTGAATGCCAAGAATCTTATAACTGTTTACTCGTTTAACTACTGAGCCCATTAACTGCAAGGGACCGAAATGCGTGGGTTGAAACTGCAAAAAGTTGATGACCATTTCCCGACACTTTTTGGGATTGAGGCGCATCCCCCGTTCAGTGGCAAACTGGCAAATATGGTCAGCAATACAGGGCAAATAGCTTGGCGAGCACCTGGGTATGATCTCAAATACAGTGGTATCGTCGACATACTTAACAGGAAATGGCCAGAAACTCGCCAAACCATTCACCAAGATAGCAAACAACAATGGTGCGAGCCTAGTGCCCTGCAGTATTCCCCCGTTGGGAAAAACAGGAGGCGACAAGGAGCCATTTGACATAACACGCTGAGGCCTGATCGAGAGAAACGCCCCAATCCACCGAATGAGACATTGGCTGGCATTTTTTGTGGGAGACTTTGCCAGACTTCTCTTAAGGAGCAAATGACACCCGTGCAACTGAATAACAAGTACATAGTTTACACAGGTGCCCCCAGAACAGCATGAGTGAGACACCACCACACCGGGTACCACGTCCCCTACTCTTCTTCAATAGTGTGTGGGTTCTTTAACGTTCCGCACAAGTGATGTGAGACTTGGCCTACGGTTTATCGTCCGTATCCGAGAAGACTAGAAAGTTTAACCATGTGCAGATGCTATTACGAAGGCAGCACTTTCTCCTCAGTTATTTAAAGACTCTGAGTGTTGGTCCGACGCAGGGGTTTTGATTGCGTAACCTCCCGCACATTAGTCCGATGCTCAACCAACTGAGCGAACCGTTTCAAGCGTCAGTCCTTCGTCAAAACGAATACAGATATTCGAGTACGAAGAAATCACATAGTGTATGGATAAAGAGGAACCTTAAAAAAGATCCATGTGTGGTGGGTTACCTTAGACAAGCAAAGCAAAATACGAGAACTCAGAAGCGTTTAGAACACTTATTACATCCTTTTAGAAATCCCTGGTGATCCTTGCAATCTGATTGGCTCTCTGCATTGGAATTTATTCACGAATCGCATTATCTTTTGCTCTGAATCGCACATTTCCCCAGCCAATGATAAAGGAACATCACTGATTTCAAAACGAAAGAGTGCGCATGTATGAATTCAGACCTCATTGCATTCCACTCAGTCCAATTACTATTATCAACAGCTTTTGTTAAAACACAAGACCCTTATTATCAACAAGATAATTTTTGGCATAAAAGATGTGAGCTTCGTTCAGGTTCGGCCTCCAAGAGGTGAGCGGGGAAGCATGTAGATTAATCATTATAACTTTTTGTAAGGAGAGGATTTTTCCTTGTGTGAATAGAATATTATGAGAAACGTTAACAGATTCACCAAAATATAGCCACAAATTACATTCATTATGGTTATTATCATGTCATCAATCACCTCTGGTTCTCACACGCGGTCACTTTTGCTGAAAAGAACGTCTGCCATCAGGTTTTGGAGGTAACCAACATTTGGATTCAGCGGACAGACCAGAGAGAAAATATTGAACGCCTAATAGACGACATTTGCCTCACTTGCTTTCCATATAGGGCAACCGAGAGGCTGGTTTACACAAGACATAAGCATACAGCAAAATCATAAGCATAAGAAATGCACAACGGGAGTGAAATAATTAATTTTTTGGAAGCTTCAGAAAAAGAATCAAAGGTGCATGTGGGCAATTCGTGGATAAAGTGCAAAAGCAATGAAATGTCTCTGAGATTTTTTAAATGTCAATTTGAATTGCTTTCATAGGATACATTTGATGAAATAACCGTAACCGGATGAAACAACCGCAAGTATCTAACAATCCTTGAGGCACGAAAATTTGGTTTTGTCTGACGTGTTCAGTGATGACAGTAAAGTAACCATGTAAGAGAGCTTCGCGAGCTGTGGTTTCGAGCGTTAAACTAGAGCGAATTGAAATATTCGAGACGAAGAAATCACGTAGCGTTATGGATACTGAGAGCAATCAAAGTAAAAGCACTGTGAAGGAAACTTCATGAATGGCGGGTTTTCTCAAAAGCCTTGTTTTGCCTTGCGACTGAGGCTCAAGCACAAGCAAAATACGAAAACCTAGAATCGCTTTGATCTTTAACCGCATCTTTTGTAAAAACAATAACACTTTTTATCATCACGTTAGTCTTTGTGATGAGGCGCTACAAATCGTTTTCCTTCCGTGATAAAGAAAATATGAAATTTTAGATATTGGAATTGTGGTTATTGTAAGTGAAAGTGATCATTGCAGTTAACGTTTATGCCGGAAGCAACTTACGCAGTTGCAAGGACGCCTTAAAAAAATGCAAACTTATGGTAATTCCTTAGTATTGCATTGCGCATTCCCACTGCGCACGATTTTCGCCTCATTAGCGCACGCACATGAGCACGTGCGCGTACAAGACGTAAGAGATTTCCCTCAAACTAAGCTCGATAGCGAAATAACTGCTCCTTTTATCTCAAACGAGCCCGGTGACCCCCAACTCTTTTTTCAAGTATTTACTAATAACATTATAATAAAGAAAATATTTTAAGAAGAAAAAAATTTTGATAGTAAAACATGATTTTTTTTTGAAAAACAGTTCCGTACTGGGTGTCTTTTACCCAAGGCGAGAACTTCAAGCTAACCACGGCACTGTCCCAAAAAGTGCACTATTCCCACAACCAGGCAATCAAAAACGGCGTAAATGAAGCAATACTGCTTTCGTGAATAATAAAATTTTGTGTCTGAAGTAACCAAGACTTAATTATGTATTAAGATGATTCGAATTTTTAACGCGCAACCAGTAAGAATACCCCATTTTAAGAGCCTGCTGACGCGTAAACAAGCACGGTGACCCCTTTTTTTTATTTCATTTTTTAAATGTTCACATCATGAATGTTAACTGTGCCAAGTTTCCAAAAAAGTTTGATAGTAGAACAATTTCAAGGGAATTACCTTAAATGGGATTTGATCCCCATGAACGTGCAATTGCGCTACACCTGCGCGCTCTGCCATTTCAGCTATTAAGCAATAGGGGCGCTGGTCACTTGCAAGCTCGTATTTTATCCCGTGTGTTTAAAAACTGGATCATTGGATAATGCAATTCCAGAGTTTTGATTGGCTTAGCCGTCATGGTGTATGAGCTTTTATACCTTGCTCTAGAAAATAAGGAAGGGAAGATTTATTCTTAATTTGTGGGCGATTTCGAGAGAAACGTTTTCTCTTGGAGCTTCCCACTCGCCCTTGTTGGATATGAGATTAATGTAGCCAACTATCTATCATCTCACATCCAACGCGCGCTCGTGGAATAATTGTGAATTATGTATCATTTTCATTTTTTTTATTTTATTACTTTTTTTTTTTCCAGGCTTCTTTGCAACTGCTCAAATTGCTATCACTTTCAATGAAAACCTTTTCCTTTTAAATATCCACTTTTTAAATCATCTTAAACCGAAAAAACAATAGTTGAGTTGTGGTTACACTAGCCCTTTTACCCATGAGTAAATAGAGTTTGCCAACGGGCAAGGAAGTTTTTGTATGTAACCGTTCTCCCTAGACCGAAACTGCCCTAGGGTTATTTTCATGAATACATAGAAAGAACAAAAGAACTTCTCATGACAGTTCCTGAACTGAAAAGAACGGTTTATCTGCTCCCTGAGGTGGTTTGGCCAATCATAAAGCAGAACGTAACTAATACACGAAGATCCCTAACTATACTTATTATACAACAATTATTCTTTGAAATCGAGGTGAATAGTGGCAAAATATTTACCGTGCCGCGAAGCGGCACCGGCTCGGAAAATATTCTGCCACTATTCACCGAGATTGAAGAGAATAATTGTTTTAGTACATACTCACTCAGTGATCTCAACAACATTTGCAGAAGAAAACCATCCAAAGTCGATTTAATTGACATCTCAATTCATGCGTGGAAAACGTGCAAGTGGCAAAAAGCATGCGCGAAAGTGTTTACAGAAGCATCAAACATGTCAACTCTAAATAACCTTCGTTAACATCCTCGTCACAAACAGCAAAATGGTCATTTAACACCGTTTAAATCAGGAATCTACATGTAAATCGAAAGGTTCCTTGTTAAAACATTTTCACTGTTCGATCAAAGTTGACAGGTTCGTTTGAAATGGAAATTGAAAGTGCAGTTGGTAAAGGATCCACGTGAAATGGCAGCTGCGCTGTAATTGAGGTGAGTGTTGGTTTGTTGCAAAATGACTGTAATTGAGGTGAGCGTTGGTTTGTTGCAAAATGACCCGTCTTGTTTCCTTGCAGCCATTTAAAACTTTGTTAGACATTCTTTTGATTCATCGATTTCAGTAACGAATTCGTTTTGCTGGGCGACCAGCCCTACAAAGTAGAATTACTCCGAGTGAAACAAATTGTTGACGTG
>NC_090888.1:63290021-63297521 GCF_036669925.1 Montipora capricornis
TAATAACCAAAAGTTTGCAAAAAATGGTTTCTTCTAGACAAAGTTAGAAAGGAAAAACGACTCTATCAATAAATTCTCTAATTAGAAGCTGTCCACAAATGACCATTTCTCAACACTCAAATGCAAATTACATCGAATGAGGCGCACGTTTACAGCGAGTTTTCATCCTTTTTCACTGAAATTTGGCAAGAATGTTGCCCGATAATGTGGCAATAAACCCGTGTCGGGCAGTTTTTATTTGTTGCCTCCTTCGA
This sequence comes from Montipora capricornis, assembly GCF_036669925.1. Classification (NCBI taxonomy): domain Eukaryota; kingdom Metazoa; phylum Cnidaria; class Anthozoa; order Scleractinia; family Acroporidae; genus Montipora; species Montipora capricornis. The sequence goes on from NC_090888.1 coordinate 63,290,276, forward strand.
AAGTGATGAGTATTTAAGAAAAGCTACTGCGTGTCTTATAAAAACTGAAAGTTTAACAGCGAAAAAAAAAACAAACAAAACAAACCAGACAATTAATCAAAATTTTGTTTCTTGGATCAAGGTGTGAAGAAAACGTAGTTTCCGGTTAAATTCTGACCGGAAACGAACTCAACTTGTGAAACTATATACTTTTGAAAAATGAGGGCTATTTTAGGAAAGGTTTTTATTTCTTGCCTTAAATCAACTAATAATCGGAATCTACAATTCCTAAGCTTCCAGAAAATATATACTTTATTAGGGGTTTTTATGAAACGTGTGACCGTGAAGCATGCAGCGACAACGCGAGGTTGCCGTTGTGGGTATACTGATTTAGAGGACGTAAAACTCATGAAATGAATTGTTATGCTGCGTTCTTCCAACAGATCAGCGTCATTCCGTTTTTCATGAAGAGATTAAATCTGACACGACTTCGACGCGTTTAGGTGATTAATACTGGGCAATAGTTTTGAAGTTCTTTATTTGCTTTTGTCTGTTCAGTCTGTTTTGTAGCAATAGTGCTGGTTTACGGTTTATTTGTGGATTTTCTGCAACGTGAATGCATAATTTCTTGACGCCGGACGTGGGGTGGAAAATGCGGGCCGTTGTTTGTACATTTTTTGGGCGTAAGTGTTTTAATGAGTGCTGGTGTGGAAGGGGTTTTTTCAACGTAACTCTTAGAATTCGTACATGATAGAGTAAGGTAGTAGAATTTTAAGTCTGACTTTCCAAATTAAAGATAGAACCGCAAGTCATTAGGATACCGTGTTGGTGCTGGTGACTTTGTTAAGCTGAAAGCAACTAAAAATGCTGCTATAATCGTCACTTTGTTCTCAGATAGGAAGTAATGATTTTGCAAATATCATTGCTTCTAGATCTGTGTGAATTAAGGATGGAGTTTTTGGGAAAGAATTTGCCCAGCATTTTTGTTTCCGTGTTAGCAGCCACTTTCTCGTTGCAGTATCATAGGAGTTGTCGTTCTTTATATTAATAAATTAATAAACAGTAACTGTTTTCAAGTTAAGCTATGATCCTCGCATTTATGAACGATCATTATCCCTGTTTCTGAACAGTATGTTGTCTGGGTATTAATTTCGCTACGAACGAACGAACCATTCACCATTTTTTGATGCTTTTAGGAAGCTTGCTGCGATTTTTGCTACGCTTGGATGTTTGGAGGAAGTGTACGGCAATTTCGCGACGCTTTAAGAACGAAGCATTCAACATTTCGGAGCGCTATTACCGTCAGTCATTATTGCTGTTTCTGAACAACATGGTATAAGGATATTAAGGACACATTCGCAACATTTGTGAATGCTATTCTGGACGATTTTTATACTTTTCTATGCCTATACCATATTTCAGTCGCTGCTCTTTGAGAACGAAGCATACGACATTTTTGAGCAGCAAAGCCTCCTTTGTTCATCGAAGTTTTTCGTTCTCTCACCACCTGACACTTCCATGGCTTCGCTTTAAGAACGAGTCATTCAACATTTCGGAGCGCTATTACAGTCAGTCATTATTTCTGTTTCTGAACGGCGTGTTGTCAGGGTATTAAGGACACATTCGCAACATTTGTGATTGATGTTGTGGACGATGCTTATAATTTTCTATGCGTATATCGATATTTTCGTCACTATATGTTTTGAGGAAGTGTCCGGTGATTTCGCGACGCTTTAAGAACGAAGCATTCAACATTTCAGAGCGCTATTACAGTCAGTCATTATTGCTGTTTCTGAACAGCATGTTGTCAGGGTATCAAGGACACATATTCGCAACATTTGTGAATGCTATTCTGGTCGATGTTTATAATTTTCTACGCGTATATCGATATTTTAGTGGCTACTCTTTGAGAACGAAGCATACAACATTTTTGAGCAGCACAGCCTCCTTTGTTCATCGAAGTTTTTCTTTCTCTCACCACCTGACACTTCCAAAAGTCGGGTCGACTTTTCAAATGACGGGTCGTCACGACCTGATCGGATCGTCACGATCCGTCGAGATAGTTGAAGCTGCCTCAGGCAGTTCGACTTCCGGCAGTAAATCTTACTTCCTTTTAAACTTCACGACCCGACATCCGGTGAGTCGGGCCGTCAACAGAAATTGACGACCCGACTCAGTTCATGTATATTGGACATGTGTGACCATTTTCCTCTTCCTTCAGTACTTCTCGGAACGTATGATGAAGACATGGGTTTAATAAATTAAAAAGCAGCATCGCGTAGGCCCACATGTCCACGCGCAGTAAATCCTCAGCTGTGGCTCCCGCACGTGAAATGTCACTTCCGATAAGTATTTCCGGAGCCATAAAGGGTACAGTCCCCCTGTCAATGTCCAAAGTTCTCGATTGGCACACAGATCTTGTTTGAAGATATAATGACCTACTCTCACCAAAGTCAGTCAGTTTGCATACAACCGGCTGGTGACTCCACGTATAAGGGAGTTTATCGCGATCTTACTCCTCGCGGTAATGGTGATTGCTCACTAGGACATTCGCTGGTTTTAAATCTCGATGGGCAATCCCTCTTTCGTGCAAATAAAGCAATCCAGCGGCAATATTGGACGTGATCTTCGTCATGAAAGGTCCTTCGATCCCCTCGCAATTGTGGTTGTCAAGGCAAGCCATAAAATCTTTTAGTGAGCTGACCTGGCCTTCTTCTCCAAAAACGCTAAGGTCAAAATAAACATATTCCAGCATAAGTGCCACTGGATCGTGGCATACAGCTCTCTCGGCCGCCGTGTAAATGTCGCATCACGCAAAGCTTAAAGGGTTGTCTGTCTGTCACAAAAACAAGGGCCCTTTATTTGTGCCATATATCTGTCGTTAAGTAGAACGTCTTTCCATTAATACTTGATAACGGTAGGACAAATATTTATCGCTGTGAAACTCAATTTAAAAACTTTAAAGACTGGAGTTCAGATGAATCATGGCGGTTCGATTCTTCTGTCGGTGTAGCGGACCTCAAAGAGTAAGAATCGAGATTTGAACCGCTGCACTAGCCCCCTAAACAGATATGCTTTAGCGTGCGATATAATTACAATGATTAAATTGATTTTAGTTGATTAATCAATAATTCCCAGAGCTTCCCGCTTTTAAACATTCCCTGTTCAAAAGATTCCCGCTTTTAAAGATTCCCACTTTTAAAGATTCCCGTTTCCCGTTCCCCATTCCTATTTTCATTCTGCGATTCCCCGTTGCTCGTTTTAAAGATAGCCTTAATTAACAGTTATCGTTCAGCTAATTTAATTTCATCGTTCTTATGCTGCCATTACTGAGCTATGGTGGTGTCCGACTAGAAAGCTCTGCTCCTTTGGACACCGCACACCTATTAGCGGTCTATATTATGGCCTAATATCATTCTTCTTCTCTTTTTTTTTATTAATTATAATATAAATTGTGCATAAATACTTTGGATTGTGTGAATAAAGAATTGATTGATTGATTGATTTAAAATGGGATTGAGAGTGACGGATAAACTACAATCCTTACACATCTCCCACATCTTTCGACGTTTTAATGTGCTTAGACTCTTAGCCTGTCATTTGCTTTAGATTTGCCAACGTTCATCCCACGATGATAAGAGTATCAAATGTGTGTGTTTTTTTTTAAAGCATTTTCAAAGCAGCTATGAGAATAAAAACGTTACCGTGGTGACGCGAAGCACCAGTCAGCCTACCTCATAATGAGCGAGTGACACATTGCCTCTTTTTTTTTAATGTGGATTCACCCTTTGTTTAGTCACCTTTTTTTTACAACAAACGAATCCACCAATAAAAATGAATTATTTAGACATTGTTTAAATTTATTTGTTGTCATGCATATTTATATCACTGTGTGGTACAACTTAACGGAAACCTCGATTCCAACATAAAAGTCTCAACCGCAACAAGTACTGTTTTCGAAGAAACAGTTTTTAACCGAAATAAATGAACTCCCACGGCATAGCCTTCTTGAATAACTGTGACGTGAAGCGGTTGCCTTCTTCTTATTGAAGGTTTTTTTTTTTTCTGATAAAGAGCTTTTTTGATTCTTCAAACAAGTTTGAATAAGACTCCTTTATTTTCTCCGGTTTAAAGTCATCTTTGTAGCAGTGTAGGTATCCTTTAATGGCTTGTAACCGAGATACAAAATTACCAATAAGATAGCTACAATCCTGGCCAAACTTTCTTGAGACGCCTTCAACAATCAGTGCAAAAAACGCTTTCAATAAAGGTTAACGGTGAACCTTATATTTTAGAGTTTTGAAGCAAGCAACCTTGGACAATCTTCTTGTCGGTGTACGTTGGATTACTGGGTCGATCTGATCGGCGTTATTACAAGTTGAAAAGCTAAATATTTTGAGCAAGAACCGATACAACGTACATTTGATTTTAGTGGTGTACTATATTTCGGCTGCCCAAACCAGCCTTCTTCAGGTACAATAAGAGTTCACATTGGGTTGATTCTATTTACATATATATAGTAAATGGTGTTGACGTAATACTGAAAAAAATGTGATGCAATATGGTAGTTACAACATATTTGAATTCAAATACTAAGAGGAACGGCAAAATAACGGAAGTGACTGTAAAAAATAAACTGAAATCTAATACAGTTCTTCGCGGATCTTAAGAACGTTGGGATCGATCGTCCTGCCTTTTAAAATCAAAAAGAGCTTCCCTGGCCTTACAGATAGAGTCTCTGTTGGGAAATATTTTTTCGATAGGAATTAATTGCATGTCCTTAGAAATGTTATGGGGAGAGGAGAGGAAATGTTCTGCGACTGTAGTAGGTTTGGATTTGGTGTTAGCGTTATCTAAAGTGCGGCGGTGTTCATTAAAACGGTCTTTTAAACGTCGTTTTTAAAAGACCGTTTTAATGAACACCGCCGCACTTTAGATAACGCTAACACCAAACCCAAACCTTCTACAGTCGCATATTATTTCCTCTCCTCTCCCCACAACATTTCTAAGGACATGCAATTAATTAATTCCTATCGAAAAAATATTTTCCAACGGAGACTCTATCCGTAAGCCTGACAATGACCTGCAAAAAGAAATCAAACATCCGAACCATGTAACATAGTTACAGTTCTTTATTGCTTATACAAGATTTTCTTTAATATTTGCTTAAAAGTAAAGTTTACCAGCAATATCTTGAGGCAGCCTTGTGCTATGATTGACCAGACTGCCAATCCTCGTTGGTGGTTTCTGGCGTTGCTTAAGAGGCAGGTTTCTTGCCTTGGGCATGAACAGCTATTTCATACTGAAACTCCTCACTCAGATATAGAACGATAGATGCCCGGCCATTGAAAAAGTGTTATGGAGTGGATTAAGACAGAGACTCAGAGCTAATACAAGAGAGAACTCAGTTTTGTTATGCGTCAGGAAAACGGTCAGAAACGCATGAGAGGAGTAACTCTTGTGTGACTCGATTGTTACTAACACTGAATCACGCACCTTAGTCTTCCCCACTATATAGTTAATAAAGAGAAACCTACCGACCCTCGTTTCCCCTGAGATATGAACCATTGTTTTACATTATTGTTTCTCCTCACCAGGATATAAACCAACAGATCCCAATAAAAATCTGTTTGGGGAGGTTGGAAGAACTTAAGATAAATCAGAAGCTCATAGGTCACTCAAGAGAGAACTCAGTATTACTATACTTTAGGAAGAAAAGTCCGAAGTGTGTGATACCCGTAAATCTTGTGTGACTCCGTCGTATTACTATCACTGAACAGAACCTTAATCTTTGCTTCTGTGTAGGTAAAGAAGACAAAAAGGAAATTTGCACCTTTCACTTTACTTTAAACACATAATTACTTACTTTTGTTATGTCTTATGCCACAGATTGTTCAGATCTGTTAAAATCAGGTCAAACACACAGTGGAGTTTACTCTGTCGACCCCGACGGTAAAGGACCTTTCAGTGTTTATTGTGATATGCGCACCGACGGCGGAGGATGGACCGTTTTTCAAAGAAGACGAGATGGCTCGGTTGACTTCTATCGGGGATGGAACAATTACAAATCAGGCTTTGGTCAGCTGACAGCTGAGTTTTGGTTAGGAAATGACAAGATCCACAGGCTGACGGTTTCAAGACCCAGCTCTCTGCGAGTGGAGTTGGAGGATTGGAACGGAGCCAAAGCGTATGCCAAATATGGTCGGTTTAACATTGGGAACGAGCAGGCGCTGTATCGACTTGAAGTGAGTTCATATTCAGGGACAGCGGGAGATTCGTTGGCATGGCATAATAACATGGCGTTTTCCACAAAAGATAGGGATAATGATCATGATGGTGGTGAAAGCTGTGCTGTAAGTTGGACTGGTGCCTGGTGGTACAACAATTGCCAATGAATCCAATCTAAACGGAAGATACCTGGGAGAAAAACATGATAGCCGAGGACTCCAATGGTATCATTTCAGAAGCAGCCTTTCTCTGAAATTCACTGAAATGAAACTGAGGCCATCATCTTAGAAGGAAGAGTAACTGCAAATAAAGTATGTTAGTATGTACCAAAACAGTGGATAGCGTTATACGCGCGTGCTGATTGGCTATTCACCTCCGAGCAACTCCGCGGAATTTGCGCCCAAAAATGTTATACTCTTTGCAGAAATAAATGAATTAAAATCATATTTGTGTGCCATATTATCTCACTGTTTTAGTCTATACTAAAACAACTATCCACCTCATTGTCCGTAGCTTCGCGGCTAGGTAAATATCCATCACTAGCCACCACCAGTTCGGTGCATGAATAGTTGCTAATTATTTATAAGGAGAGTTTTCTGTAATGCGGTACAAAGATCTATTCGATCATAACTACATTAGCGAAATAAGAAAAATAGCTGGCTTGATATGTAAGATGTAGAATCAACGCTACCTCATAAACTGAATGAAAAAATCCAAATTGTTCACTGCGATTACGTTAGGAAAGGAGAGAACCTAAAAGTATCGAAAAGAATTGCACTTCTCCAGGTCGTTATCGATCGGGATGCGGCATTCAACTTTGAATATCTCTGCTGTCTGCCTCTGTTGCAGCTTTTTTCGTCAAAAACAAGCAAAAATACACCAAGACATTCTCAGCTAAACCTCAAGATCTTCGCTGCGCCATATATTGGCTAAAATTCATCTAAATGTCCTTAAAAACCACAAGCTGATAGTTGATTGCCGCCATTTTCTTGGGGCAATGGCTCAGTCAGCGACTTCAGTTGTACCACAAACATGTGTG
>NC_090888.1:63300021-63307521 GCF_036669925.1 Montipora capricornis
GACTCTGGAGTTCTGACGTGCCCACGTAAATCACGAAGGTACCCAGCAAAAGTCTTAAATGACTTGGACTTTGCAGATGACATCGCCTTGCTTGAGTCCTCCATCTCTCGTGCCCAGTCCCAGCTAACCAGAACTGCCAGTGCTGCTGCTGACCTTGGACTCGTCATCAGTGCTCCCAAGACAAAGTATATAGTGATTTACTGCTGTCCACAGCCTCCACTAGAAGTATATGGTAGTACAATCAACCATGTACAAGACTTCAAATACCTTGGCTCCATGATGGCATCTAGTAGTGGGGATTTCAAGAGAAGAAAAGGGCTTGCATGGACAGCTTTTTGGAAGCTGGGAGGTCTGTGGAGATGCCCCAGCATCTCAATCTCCACCAATATCAAGTTATTTAATACCAACTGTGTCACTGTCCTTCTATATGGTTGTGAGTCGTGGGTCCTGTCGAAAGCTACGGAAAGTGACATCAATGCCTTTTATACCTCATGTAATAGAATTATGCTCAACATCAAGAGAATTGATAGGGTGTCTGTCCAATGCTACCATCTATGATCTAACTCAGACTGCCCCGCCAGCGGAAAATGTCAGAACCCGTCAACTTAGGTTTCTGGGCCATGTACTTAGGATGCCTGATCAGTGAGCCATGCAAGGAGTACATGTATGCACTGTATATTCCATCACATGGGAAGAGGAAACCAGGAAGGCAACGAACCCTGTTTCTCAGTTACATGTACATTCAACACCTATTGGGAGACACAGACAACATGATTGGCCTGGACAAGCTGTCTGAATTGGCACAGGACCATTGTGGTTGGGGGACGCTCAAGTAGTTGCCTGCTCTGCAGCCAACAGATGATGATGACAAAGGTGAATAATGCTTTTTACGCGATTTTATTGGAGAACGAAGAAGTTATGATTGGCAAAGTATCTTTTAAACTCTTCGATTCTCATGTGCAAGTGCCGTTCTATAGCAATACCTTGTCTGCTGTCGTTTCTTATGAGCGTGCCTTTGTAGGGGCACTCAAACCCTTCGATTCTTGCCTTTTATTTAGGGCTTTTTAGACAGATTCACCAACGTGGCAAAGTAGCTGGTTCCACTCACTACTTTCCCTTCCGAGAGTTTTTGTTCAGCTCACACTGACGTGAAATAAAGTGAATATTCCCATCGCTTATTTTTCATTTGCTCCTGTCAAATCTTATTTTAAAAACTTGCAGAATACTGGGAAACATTCAGCTTCATTAGCCGGTTTCTGACAAATTCTGGCTACCAAGGTCAGTCTATACCTAGGTTTTTAAAAATGTTGAACATCCCGCTACTTATTTGCATAAGAATAACAGCCTCAAAAGCTGTTATTCTTACGCAATAATTGAATCGTTCTTCAATCAATCAATCAATCAATCAATCTTACCGGCTCCTAAAATCCCTGTGGAGACGAGAGAACAGGAAAGCCTAGCTCTTTTTAAATCGTTCCTCAAAGATATTCTAAGTGAAATCAAGTAAAACCTAAGTGAATTATATAACTTTTAGTAAAATCGTATAATTTTTTGTGTGTAAATTCTAGGAGCTTGTGTAAATAATATTTAATATATTGTAAATCCTGAATCAAAATTCATTGTACTGCTTCCATTATTGCATTTTAAGATCACCCATTAATATAATTTTAGATATTGTTGTAACTTATGTAATAGTCTTCCTAATTTTTACGGCTCACTGGAAGACCAAGTGAAAGTGATCCCGTGATGAAATGAAGATTGTAGTAGTTGTAGTTGTTGTTGTTGTTGTTGTTGTTGTTGTAAAAAAGTATAAAACAGAACTTACATTAAATTGAAGTCAACGAGATTAATTATCCTCATTCCCCTTGTTTCAAGCTCCATACTTAAGAAAAAGAATCAAGAAGAACGCGCTGATCGACGGCAGCGAAGCTCCAGATGATTGATAACACAATAATTAGTTTTCGACAGTTTGATTGGGTAAGTGAACTCTCAAGAAACGTTTCGACCTTACTTGAAAGTGCACTTCGGAACTTTGATGTTTTTGGGTTTCTGTGGTGACTAAGTACGATCAGTCAAGTGAAGCAAGGCTCGTTCACATACAAGTTCGTCTCAAGTTCACATCAAACACACTTCAAGTGCATTTGAAACGTGTAGTGTGAACGCACCTATTAATACCTTAAAGGTTTAGAAAACGGAACTGACAATTACTTCAGTTCACGCAATCAACGACTATAATTTCAGTTGCAATTTTCAGTCTCCAACAGCCACTATGTAGTTAATGAAGAGAAACCTACCGACCCTCGTTTTCCCTGAGATATGAACCATTGTTTACATTATTGTTTCTCCTCACCAGGATATAAACCAACAGAGGCCAATAAAAATCTGTTTTCATAAAAATATGAGGCTGGAAGAACTTAAGATAAATCAGAAGCTCATAGGTCACTCAAGAGAGAACTCAGTGTTGCTATACTTTAGGAAGAAAAGTCCAAAGTGTGTGATATCAGTAATTCTTGTGTGACTCAGTCGTATTTCTACTACCGAAATCACTAAACTGTTTGCACCCCGAAAAAAATGATCGATCGCATTTGAATTTCGACTTGCTCACGTGACCATTTGAAGCGCCCCGATTTGTCACGTGTCAGCGAGGCTGAGCGAGGCTGTGGGAAAATATAAAAGAAATAACCACGGCTTGAGGGGAATGTGTTGTGTACGAAGAACTTTTCACTGTTTAGAAATGGTATGTTGTCACTGATGGTTGAGCGGAGGGGAAGATGTTTCAACAGAGTTCTACCCGGGAAGTTTTAGAGACATAGGATTAAAGTACAAAATGAGTGGTTTCAAAAATATGGAGGACAAATTTTGTCAAACATGCAACCGAAAATTACTTCCGTCGTCACACAGCTAAGGGTCAACCGAAAAAGCTGGAAGAACCAGAACTAGATTTAGTGCAACTACTGATAAAAGCAGACCTTCAGTAACTTACATGGCAAAGCGTAAGCTGGATACTTCGAGGTAGTGTAAAGACTTGCGCGCTTGGCCAAGAAGAAAATAAGAATGTCACGCGCTTGGGAGGCAGTTGAATGTAAACTGGCGGGTCTAATCTGCAGGTCACAGGTCGCAGGTCATTGTTTCACCAATACAGAAAATATCCTAAACATTGTTAATGGGGCACTGTCATGAGCTGCGCATGCTCGAGTTTGTTGGCTCTCGAGCCCACGGAAAATTCTAGCCGCCATCATGGACTCACGCGTGGGTCACGTATATTCGCCAGAGTTTCTCCTTTGTCCACCATGGCCCTCCTCAGTGGACGCCATTTTGAATTTGTCGATTCAACTTGAAACAAGACGCCTACATGGGCGTATCCGTGGAATGCGCAAACAGTTAACACAAATTGTCCAGTTACAGTCAACTTCAAGTACAGGTAAACTTCGGAAAATGGCGAGAGATTACCAGAAAGATAAATCTGTAATATAAAAACTCGTTATTAATGTTACTAAATTTGCAAATGCAAACAACGAAGCCCTATTAGCAGGTTATCAGGATACGGGATTTTTTTATTTTTTGGAAGGAAACTTTATTCAAATCTTGCAGTTTTACCTGCTTCCTTAACTTCATTCATCCAAAAATTACAAGATCAGCCTTAAATCATCCGAAAAACTTATTACAAATCACAGTTCAACAACTTATCATCCTGGGCCAGTTGTTCAAAAGCCAAGGTTTAAAACAAGTTTTATTCTCTACTCCCAAATGCCGTTCAACGCTTATATTCTGTAAACCTTTACATTAGAAGAAGTCAATCTTGAAAAACAAAAATAAGCAAAGGAAATTGTCACCAAAAATGTTGAAAACATAAAACAAATGTTTAAGCTAATCCTGGATTAAGGTAATCGCAAGAGAAAATGAGAGGACAGAGAAGGAGGCTCCCGGTCCAGCCCTTGGGATATGTCATGTCCACGAAAGTTATTTTTAGACGAGCGGAAGTCTTCCGAGACGTCCGCATGCAGGCCAACCTCGGTCCGATGTTTGAAAGAAAATATATATTCATCAGCCTTCCACGCGCGCCATCATTTTCTCTTTTCACTAAGAACCTGAGAGCGAGGCAAGACTGCATGCGGACGTCTCAGAAGACAGCCTTCCGCTAGAACAAAGACTTCCGCTCGTCTAAAAATAACTTTCGTGGACATAACATATCCCGGCCAACGCCTTGAGCCTCCTTCTCTGTCCCCTCATTTTCTCTTGGTAATCGGCTTTCGAACAACCGGGCCCTGCATTCGAAGTCCGGTTTCCGTCATCCTCGTTTAGTTCCTTGCAATCTGTTAAATCTGCCGTGGCGAAGACAAGAAGACAACATCTGTACTCTATTTCTCTCAATGCTCAAAAATCTAAAAATTCCGTAATTGCGTGTTCTATAGTCCAGTCCAAAGTTCTAATTTTACAATTCCATAATCTTGATTTCAGCATTTAATAGAGTAACTTGGTTCCAAACGTTCCACAATAACTTGAAATCTCGTTAAGAAAAAAGCTTAATTCCAGTAGTCCATTCCGGGTTTAGATCGCCAAAACTCTCTCTATAATGGATTCAAAACTCAACAAAAGCTACAAGTAGTAAATAGTTCTCAGAAACTACAAAAGTTCGTCATGATTATACACTCGAGCTGGCTTCAAGGCTGACATGTTGATCATTTACAACTTCTTTTTCACCACAAGATTAAGCGTGCACTCTGAGCTGCTGACAGCTTTCCAAGACCAATGTTTCTAAAGTTAATCCTTTTCCAGCGGGGTTAGTATCTGGATGGGAGACGTCAAAATATGTGACTTACGGTCAGGAATTCTATTTTAACGCTCAAAAATGCGAACTAAGCAAGGTAAGGATTTTGCTAGCCTGTTTTATGCAAAACAAATATTGACGCAAAAGTATATAAATATTAATATGTAGTTTTTAAGGAGAGCACAAGGAACTTCTAGGAAGTGTCGATCGAGAATAAAACAATTTTCCATCAGCGAAAAACATTTCGGGAGATTTTTGTTATGTTCAATCAGAGTTCAATTTTTCTATTCTACTTTTGGTCGTACAAGTAAAATCGCAAAATCGAAAGTGACAACGATTTTAGCGCCCGCCTGTGATCAAGTTACCTTGCTTGTTTAATACTGACAACTCACGAAACAAAGGATGCACCTGTGACAAAATTACGGCAAGACACCGGGCACCGGGTTTTTGTAACTTTCCGTTTTTTTTCTTTCAATTGTAACACGAAGATCACAATATCGTTGATGCTAGTCTACGTGTCAGCTAAGGTTAAGCTCCTCCGAATGAGGTTAGTACTTGGATGGGGGACCGCTGCAAGTCCCCGTGACGGCGATAGCTAATTCGGTTTCATTTTTTATCTTGTTTGGCCGTTGAAATCTATTTTCTTATTTTCTTTATACGTCAAAACGGCGAACAAACTGGTTCCCAAGAAATATTGGAGTATTCGTTCTATGCAAAATACTTCTAATGAAGTATTCGTTGTATCCAAAATAGTGTTCACATGTTCACAATGGAACACACAAGTACGAGGCAAGATCTAGAAATAACGTAGAATATTATCCTTACCTTTAAAGCTTGCCATTCTCAAAGAAAAAGCATCTGTCCACTTTATCGAATAGTTTAGTTAATACTGAATCAGTCATGGCGGGGGGAAAGATTCCACATTAAATCTTTGCTTCCATCAAAATTAACGGAAGGCTGTTACGGTGGCAGAGTAGTCTAACGCGCATAGATAATTGTGAAGGTTGGGAAAGAATATGAGTTCTCCTCGGGGTAGGGAAGTTTGGACTTACTGGAGGGAATAAATCTAAATTCATCCAATCGGAGATTAATTCAATATCCGTGGGGTATGCACATTTGTGACTACCAACAAAAAAGACACCAGACCGGTTTAAAGACGTTAACCTAACACTTTTCAAGTTTTCACAAGACGCTAGCGCATGCGCTTCTCGTGACAGTTTCCCTTTGAAAGCTAACCTTAGGCCTAAACAAACGTTTTTTGGCCTAAGGTTAGCTTTTATGAATGTCTAGGATACTTTCTGTATTGGTGAAACAATGACTTGCGACCTGCAGATTAGACCCACCAGAATGTAAACAGGTGATGCTTTGTTGTTTCAAATTTCATTCTCGTAAAGCAAAATTGTATGGTTTATAAATACCAGTACAGTATCGACAAATTGTTCACGGGAATCGATACCGAAGTAAGTTGAGTTTTTATCCCTTGTGGTTGACGTAAATTCGAAGACAAATTCTCTGAGAAAATTATATGAATCGTCAACAAAGCAGTAATTTAATTATCACAATGTCAGTCGTGGAGAACAAATAAACAGTTACTATTTTCCCACGGCCTCGCTCACATCAAGAATGACAAGGCACCAATGGCACAAATCTGGCCGCTCCAAATGGTCACGTGAGCAAGCCCAAAATTCAAATGCAATCGATCATTTTTTTCGGGGTAAAAACAGTTTAGTGATTTCGGTAGTATCAGCGAACAGAACCTTGATCTTTGCATCTGTGTAGTTAATGAAGACAAAAACGAATTTGCCCCTTTCACTTTACTTTAAACACACGATTGCTAACTTTTTACTTATATCTTACGCCACAGATTGTTTAAATCTGATAAAATCAGGGCAAACTCACAGTGGAGTTTACTCCATCGATCGACCCCGACGGTAAAGGATCCTTCAATGTTTATTGTGACATGCGCTCCGACAGCGGAGGGTGGACCGTCTTTCAAAGAAGACGAGATGGTTCGGTTGACTTCTATCGCGGATGGAACGATTACAAATCAGGCTTTGGTCAGCTGACGGGTGAGTTCTGGTTAGGAAACGACAGCATCCACAGGCTGACGGCCTCTAGACCCAGCTCTCTGCAAGTGGGGCTGGAGGATTGGAACGGAGCCAAAGCTCATGCCAAATATGGTCGGTTTAACATTGGGGACGAGAAGGTGCAGTATCGACTTGAAGTGAGTCCATATTCAGGGACAGCGGGAGATTCGTTGGCATAATAACATGGCGTTTTCCACAAAAGATAGAGATAATGACAGATCGAGCCGTCAAAACTGTGCTGTGAGTTCCACTGGTGCCTGGTGGTACTGCAATTGCCACTTATCCAATCTAAACGGAAAATACCTGGGAGAAAAACAAGATGACCGAGGATGCCGATGGTACCACTTTAGAGGCAGCCTTTCACTAAAATTTACCGAAATGAAACTAAGGGCATCATCTTAGAAGAAAGAGTAACAGCAAATAAAATATGTTATTGATAAGGAAAGTTCTTTACTTAGTAAGTTAATTAATTCAATTAATAGCAATCCCGGTGAAGCAGAGAAAATAAATAAGGATTGTCAAGCGTTACAGACCTAGAATGTTTTAATAGAATTTCACTTTGAGTTCAGACATGTTATTTCATGCCTCCCGCGTAGACCTTCTAAGGGTTTCATCACTAGTTCGTTACTGCCCCACACGAAGATT
>NC_090888.1:63322521-63340021 GCF_036669925.1 Montipora capricornis
CAATCAGAAGTAAGTACAGACAATAGAAAAGTTATCACCTTTTTGCATACCAATTGAATTCCAACATGTTCGTTGCCGTTGTTGCTATCGTTCTTATCTGGACCGTTTCTTAAAAGGCAACGGGTTAGCATGTCGATTGAAGGTGAAGCAAATCTTTAAAAACAGGAGAGCAAAGCATTTTGTTGTCGTCTTGCGAAAAATTTGTTCGGCTGACGAAAATGACGGAATGGCTGATAATACTTATAACGCATCAAAGAACAAAGAGGACTGTCTTACCTTGCTATAGCGTTTCAGATTTTTCAGTGATTCCATGATACCCTTATAACGAGTTTTGGCATAAAAATATTCTCTTGTGATATCCTCATGTTTTCCTTTGCTATTAATATACAAAAAAATTCGCAGGGGGACATCAGCAGATTTACCCAGATCTATGTTACAAACTGGTCAATTCGCAGTTTGGATACAAAATAATCAGGTAAAGTTTGATGATATAAATTTGATACAGGGTAACATCCAAATTTTGATCTGTATCAGAATTTACAGGGGTACACGCTGGTTGTCTGTCTCACTCATGAATTATCAATGCGTTTACAACATAGAGTTTAAATAACTTTTTGCAGATACGGCGGCCATTTCGATTTCTATTGTTTTATATAGCTATTGTGGGATGCACAGGGGGCAAATAAATGTTAATTTGCGCCCTGAGCATCCCATGATGTCATTCGAAACAATAGCAATCAATATGGTCGCCGTATCTGCAAAAAGGTCTATTAGAATAGCCGTCTGCGTACTTTTTTTCTTCTGTCTGAATTCGTTTAGTCTTTTGAAGGATCTCAGATTCCAGGTTTTTCACAGTCCTTCTAGTATCAACTCGTTCACAAAACATCGCGGCTTGTTCAGTCTTTTCCTGCAAAAAAGACAACTATTTCTGAGCCCTCAATAATCACAACAGGAGAACAATGATTTAACCAATTATAGGGGTGTCTTTACTTACATTTTTTGCTTTGTTAGCAAAGGCTATCGTTTTCTAATCAGTCAGTCAAAAGTAAAGTACTGATTATTGAATGAGCTATCTCTGAAAATTTGAACGCGATATACCACATCATCTCTGAGTAATGATGTTTTACAAACAACGTATGGGATCACTGACGCTTTTGCCACTCAAGTATTAATCAATCAGTTTTATGACTAACAACGGGCTTGCTATACAATACAATACATACTTAATTGACCTCTCCCCATAGGGGCTTTTCAGAGTCAATGATAACGAAACAACAGAACAAAACAAAACAGAACAACAATTGTTAAGAATCCCAACTGGCCGGAGGCAAACCAGTTGGCTATTTACAAGTACAGCTGGCAAGTTGAACCAGGGACTACCACGATCAAATTCAACGAGTGGTCAGAGCGGGTCTTGAACCCGGGATCTCCGGATCTCAAGGCAAGCGCCCTACCCACTGGGCCACACGGCCTCCATCACTGTTATCAAAAGCTAAAAGGCAAAAGTTCTAAAGCGCTTCACAATAAAAGACAAAAATAAAGAAAGCTAACATAACCTAAGAAATAAAATATTGTTTAAAAAGAGAGGTTTTCAGAGTTGACTTAAAAGTACTGACACTAGAACTACGCTTGATATAACTAGGAAGACAGTTCCATAACTTGGGAGCACATACAGAAAAAGCTCGTTCTCCATACGTTTTAAACAATTTGACGTCGGAAAAGATTACCCTATAGTTTCTAGACCACTTTTAAGGGTTATTTACGGCAAACAAACACATTACATACCAAAGCTGACACAAACCCTGGGTGCTTTGCTGATGGAGAGCTACAGTGAATGCTAAATTGTTGTTGTGAGCACTTTGAAGTAAGAACTTTATCATCAACTTACCTGCACTAGCTTCCTCATAACCATGTGCTCTTTTTCTGCTTTCTTGATCAAATCCTGAAGTTCTTTTAGCCGTGTTTCGAAGTGTTTCCTATGGCTCTTTTGGGTCTCGATTTTGACTTCAATATCATGTTGTTGATTCTGAGGAAGTCAAAATAATTATGACCTTCAGGAACCATGATAACCACCAATACAACAGGCCCCAGTTTTTCAAAAGGTATGTAATGCTATCCACGGTTTGTACAACTGGGGCCAGGTATAAAACTTGCAATATAAAACAACATAACTTGCATTTTATTCACGACGTGAAAAAACAGAACAGAGACGAAAATTTCATCTTGAAAAGGAAGCAAGGATTATACATTCAACATTCCGTTAGAAAAATACAAAAAAATGTAGAATTTTTAATTCTCTCCTAATAGGCGAGCAGCTTTTGGAGCAGGGCCCAGTTCCTCAAAAGCCGATTAACGATAATCTAAGATTAAAAATTAACCAAGCTGTTCATTTCTCTACTCCCAAATGCTGTTCAACGCAGATTTTCGGCAGAACTTTACATGAGAAGACGTCAATCTAGAAAAACAAAAATAAGCAAAAGAAAACTTTCACCAAAAAGTTGAAAACGTGAAACAGAAGTTTACGCTAATCCTGGATTAAGTTAATCGGCTTTCGAGGAACCGGGCCCAGGAGTTTTACTAGCTCCGTCCTTTAAAACTTAAATATCTGTTTCGACTTTCCCCTGATCTTTGTAACTTTCGCTTCAAATACCTGTAAAATTGAGTACTGACAAAGTAGGGGGGTTGTTTATTTTGGAATTTAAATTGTACAATAAAAACATCGATCCTTCACAACCGCAAGGAAAATTCAAGGGCCTTTAAGGGTACAAATTATCCAATTTACGGATAATTAAACACCGTATAAGGGAATTTCTAATATGAAAACAGATCACAAAATGCATGGAGTTTTCAGGTGAGGAAATAAAGGCAAAGGACCACAGCATTCTCACCCTGTAACCTTCAGCCTTCTCCAACAAACTTTGAGTCTTTTCTTTATGCTGTTGTTCTTTAAGCTGTTGTTTGCTCATAGCATCTTGCACCTTTTCCACCTCTTCCTCAAGCTCAGCATTCTGCAGAAAAGAACAGTTGTTGAAGATTTCTCAACATGAAACTTGATTAGGGTCAAGTGGCTTATAAGCCTACCATGGTTGAAACAATCCATGACTTTAGCACAGTTGAGGTGGACGGTACATTAAATCTTCAAAATATATAAACTTTTGTTTTGAATAAAATGAGATTTTACTGCCCTGTCAGTAAAATACGACGTGTCCGTACTAAAAGGGCTATTCATGTCGCGATGGTTATTTTCGAGTTCTTTGTAGTAGGTCTTTCAAGGTCATAAAATCAATGATTTTGTTATAAATAAAATAAGGACATAAAGACTTTGTTCCTAGATCTCAGATTATTACGTACACCTGCACTGGCCAAATCTGTTAAGACCTCATTCATTACTGCTAAAGAGCATGTGTAATACCTGCTATATAGTAGAACCTGCGCAACTGGCTACGGGGTCTAGCTATAAAAGCCGCAGTTAGCCGTCCAAGGTTCACTTGGCAGTTTGTCGCTCATAGTAAACCAACTAGCTGTTTGCAATTTGTTAAAGTCGCCCCCCCTCCCTCCCTTTGGAGATGGGTGGGATATATCGCTTTGTCTTTTATTAAAATCTGGTCACTCCTGCGTGGTGTGGTTAAGTCTGCGCAGTGACTTCCCCAAAGCTTGTTGGCTCGTTTGCCTTTGTACATTCCTTGCTAACCAATACTCTTGTCCGATCCAGCACGTGCTGTTTACCACTCAGCTCGTAGTGCTGGGGAGATAAGTGAAGTTTTTCTGTCACGCAATCCGGAAGTTGCATAGGCTAACCAGCCGCAAGGCAATCTTCCTCTCAAAAACGCCAATACGTCTGTTGTCCGGTTTTATGGCGCCTTGCGTTACGCGTTTAAAAGGTAATTATGTAATTATACCAAGGAACAGTGACATTAATGAACTTTTGCTTAAGCTGTCAAATTTCATGTTCATTAAAGCGAAAGTTATTCCACGAGATTACATCTCTGGGCAGGACAGTCAATCGTATACCGAGAAACAAATCTAGATACAAGCAAGCAGATGTCTTGCCTAAGGAACAATGGTAATGTCATTCAGTCAGGTGTACTGCTTGCGTGTTGTGTAAACGTTGTTTAAACGTGACCTTTACTGTTTACAGCAGAGTCTCGTACTGCATAATTGCATTTGTCTTTAGTCTCATCGTTCTGTTTTATTTGTCCTTTTTTTTTCTTTTTTTCTGTTTTTGAAAATACTTCTCAGAAGACACATCTGTTTAAAAAAAACCGGCCATACTTAGTATTTTACTCTGTCTAACGCCAGACGATTTTACTCAACAATGGGGAACCCCCAGGAGTCAATGGGTTAATGTCGAGTTTATTCAGGAACTGTTTTGGGACATTCCAAACTGTGCACATGTAGGTCATTTGAGATCTGATAAAAGACAGTCACAGGGTTCTGGATTTTAAAAGGAATGCTAAAGAGCAGTTTACCCATCTCAGCGCACTTATTTTAAGCTTGTTGTATTCACGCTAACCCTAACCTGTTTGGCCAGTGCTGATTTTTGGCACAATGGTTGTAGTAGCCGAGTAGTTTGAAAGACTTGTAACCTTTAGCGTACATAGAGCGGTTTTCAAATGAGTGTTGTAAAACCAAAACCAAAGTCATTACTCTGGCCAATCAAAAAGGATGGAGACAATCCACTAAACCAATCCAAACTCGAAGAAATTACACGTAGCCGACACAAAGCACGGGAAAACGTGCACGCGCGAGCCACGATTGGTTTTGGTTTCACTTCTGATTGTTTGAAAAAGTGGCGCGAGAACTTTGAACCAATCACTGAGTGAAGTAATCATAAAACCAAAGTAATTTGCCAATTTCTTTCGATACTCAATTGAAAACCGCTCTATCCTCGGATAACAGCATTAAGGATTTTTCTCGGTATCTTAGCATTTGTTATTCCTAAAGGCCTAATAAGCCTCATTTTCACCCGAGTTCAAATAAAGTCATCAACATCATAACAATTCAGGTAGGCCATCATAGCAACAGCTTTAATAAAAAAAACTTAAACATACCAAACTTGCAATAGAAAAGGAAACTACGCCACTGATCATGCGTAAGCGACTCACAAGATCCCATTTCCTTCGGAAAGTTAATAATTAACAATTATTCGCCAAAGGCGAAGTGATTATCGGTGAATATTCACCAATAACCACTGATCCTGAGGCGAACAATTGTTTTAGTATAAATACACAGGTGATAATTTCAAAAAAGAGAAAAAAAATTCAACGTGAAATCATCTTCACTGACAGTGGCAAAACAACTACTGGCAGCCATTTTGTCCGTCGAGGTGATTATCGGCTGATAATACGAGATAGCGAGCCAAGGAGAGCGCGCGATTTTGTATAATCACCCGTGTATTTATACTAATACTCCTTAATGCTGTACAGTGTGGTTGTTCTATAGAATTAAATAACTCTGAATGACAATAATTCCTAATGTACACTCCAGGAATTACATTCGCGTAAAGCTACGGCAATTCAAACCTTATGACTAGCCAGTTATTGAATTTATCAAATCCCTTTAACTCCCTGGGTATTTCATGAATTATACAAACTGAAAAAGCCTGCTACATGTAGGATTACAGATTTCTGTACCTGTAACTCCAAGTCTTCTAGATGCTGTGTGTAATGTTCAACCTCTTCCTCCTGGCAACAAAAATTTGAACGAGATACTGTGGCTTAACAATATTAATATTTTGGTGTACGAATATATAAATTCTACATTTTTCTCACAAAATAAAATTATTGGAGATGCACTTTCAGTTTCCTTTATAGATTGCTTACTAACCAGAGTTGTCACATCTGGAAGGACTTCTTCCTCATAATTTTCAAGTTCTGTTATTTCCTGTTTAGAGACAATTATTCGTATTGTAAGTCAAAATGTCATTACCATTCCACATTTCAGTCACGGCAGTACACAATGCCTACGTCATTCAATATTATGAATTCTTATTTAGCCCAATTCCACAGGTCTCATAGTGATCTTGAGTGACGTCCCTTGAAGGAGCACTAAGCGTTACTTTTGTTTTGTAGATTGAATACAATTTGCAAAATACATATATTTAACAAACAAGATAGTTTACACACAAGTACAGTTGTAAGCCTTGGAGGAAAAAAAAAACAAAATAAACACATGGGAATAACGTTCTGCCAAGTAATTCAAAAACTGAAACCTTACCCCTAGACATTTGTTGACTGCTTCCTGTTCACGAAATGCCTTTTGCTTTGTCTTTTGAAGCTCTTTCTGAAAGAAAATTTAAAGTACCAACAGCACCAATAATGGGTGAAAAAGACTTGAGTTCCTATCCATTTGATTACAAAAATCAGCGATATTACACGACGTTTCGAAGACATCTTGACTTCATTTTCAAGTGATAAATGTAATGGTAGTTTCAAGTTTAAATTAAGTGGTTGTTTATAACGTCAGCCAACGAATTTGTCTGATTGTGTGTTCAACTTTGGCTTCCTGTCATGGATGAAAACCATTTTGCGGATTGGACAGCCAAGCTTTCCCTGACATTTCTTCAAAATGGAGAACTGCTTCAAAAGCTCGGGGTTTGAAATTCCCTGGCAACCTTTGCACTAACGGCGGAGGTTCAATTCGCTGATGGAGATGAGTAGTGTAGCTGATATAATCTGTATCACACAGGTCACATTTAAACTGATAAACAACGCATCGTCGGCTAACGATGGGTCGTTTCCTCTTGTGGCCCCAGTCGTCGAAGGGTGGATAATGCTATCCACTGGATAAATCACTTTTCATTGGATAACGCCATGGGTTTTGCTAGTGTTTATCTGCTGGATAGTGATTCATCCGGTGGATAGCGTTATCCACCTTTTGAACAACCGAGGCCTGAAGTTTAAGCTGCTCGCCAATTTTTGGAACTCGTGAATACTGATTGTATTGGGTAGCCAATGTTGTTGCTAAGATCTTTAGGCTGTTTATGAACAGAGTCCGCAGATCTCTGATCTTTGAAAGGTAGCACAACTGGAACGATGTTTTCCTGTGACATTGCGTTGGTGCACAGGTGAAAGGTTGCAACAGAATTTCAAACCCCAAGCTTTTGAAACAGTTCTCCAGAAATGTCAGGGAAAGCTTGAGTGTCTAATCTGCAAAATGCGTTTCCTCCGTGAGAGGAAGCCAAAGTTGAACACACAATCAGACTCAATTCGCAGCCTAGTAATGAAGGGGAATGGATATGATACTCGGTTGACATCACAAACTGCTTTCCGTTGCTGTGTTTAACTTTCTAATCCCAGCAAGGGGATATTTTTCTGCTTATAATAAGAACATATATGCTGGATGTCCATTGAAACTGGTCAATTTCATGTCATAGATAGTATAAATTATTCGCATCATTTAGTGTGAGACATACCAAATTTTCTCGGATGGTTCTATCCACTTCACTCAGATTATCCTGACATTGCTGCCTTAGCTGTATTTTATGCTCAATCTCTTGCTCAAGACGCCTTAAAAAGAAGAAAACATGAACATTTTTTTTTTGGAATAATCTCTTTATTCAAGTCTAAAGGACACATAACTGAGAAAAGGCTTAAAGGAGATAAAATCAATTTGCTTTCTCTTTATGAGAGAAACTTGAGAAAAACCTGTGTGATCTGAGAGCAGAGAACACACATATGGCACCAGGTTTAACCCACAGGGTTTTCTTCAAGGTTTTAAGTAGCCGGAGTTTTTTGCAAAGTAGACAGTTGTTGGTCCGGGGGCATGCTCTCCCGGAAAATTTTTAACACTGAATGCCGGAAAATGCATTTCCTGGCATTTTGGGCCATGAAACTCAGACATAGAGGGATGAATCAAGCTGCAATTATACTATGAAAACCATGTTACTCAAAGAAAGACGAAGCGACATATCAATAATACAACCCTATAAACAAAAAGTGGAGTGATATTTTTTGTATCTTTTTGGTGGTTTTGCTGGAGCTAACGAGCCTGGCAAATATTGCCACTTAACAACTTGTAAACATGGCACATACTTGAAGGACAAGACCAGCAAAGGCTTCTAATTGGTTGTTAAATAAAGAAGCTGATTGGAGGATACTAATTGGCCAATGGCGTAAAGGATGTTTCGATCCTGTTGAGGTGTGTAGATGACACATTCGTTCCATTGTGTAATTAGCGGGGAAATATGCTTGCGGAACTTGTTTGCAGTAATTTCGAAATTTGAAAATCACTCAAGCGGTTTAAGAGTGATGTAGTTTTTTTTCTAAGAGTTTAGGAGTTCCGTAAAGCAGTGAGAGTTGATCAAGAGTGACGTTGGATAAAGATCCGTTGTCATGTTGAAGCGTAGAGATGCCCTCGAGAGGACGAGCACTTACGCGGGCAAGTAGGATTTAACTCCGAGGAGCGTTACGTTCACGTGTTTAAATAAAGTCTACGAGTCCTCAGCTTCTACGTTCGCTATAAATGATCAACTGAAACGTTCGAAGTGAAAACGAAGGAGCGGTTAGTGAATGATCAGGGGCTAGTTTTGTTTACTCGGAGTTGTGGTAAGAGAGTAAGAGATGCGTGAACGCAGGCTGAGCGTGTTGCTAGCAGAACATCATATGTAAATTTCCTTCTGGTTTGAGAACAAACCTTTTGAAGGTGCTTCTTTGTTTACAAGTTTTTTTATGATTACGGCGTGATTAAAGGAAGTTTTGCGCGGACTAAACGTCCTTGAGTGATTTTTCCTTCCTGTAAGATACAACCGGTGGCTGTTTAAAGATATCGAAATCCAATATGGCGGACAACAAATCATATTGTTCCTACTTTCCCGCCACCGCAGCAAGATTTTTTCAAAACGAAAGTCTCAAGCATAACGTTTTTAAACTGCCCTTGAGTCAAAAGTCTTTTGTGTGTTTTCAGAAAAGATAGGCACTGCAAATTTTTATTTTTATTGAGCCCGAGTAGTTTAGACCTCATAAACATCATCTCCTCTACATGTCTTGACTCTTCAAACAATGAAAGTAGCCGGCGAAACCTGATAGAGAAGCCGGCGAACTTCGCCGGCTGCCGGCTCTTATATACAGCCCTGAACCCAGGTAAGCACCCTCCACTGACCCTGCTCTACTCCTACAGCAAATGTTTTGGATAATTTCAGTGGGCATCATAACAAAAATGGAAAGCAAAATTTGGTTGTATCAAATTAGTTGATCAAGGTAAATTAGCCGGCATAAGACAAACAAGCGTTAGCCCTTTTTATTGTCACAATGAATGGACTGAATTGCTCTGAATAGCTCTGGTGAAGCGATAAGGCTCGAAACATCAGCTCACAAATCTTTCTTATGGTGGTTAGTATAGACTATACCTTAAATAGTATTTAGATGAATGCCCTAATATTGTGAGCAACTGTTTATGTTACCATAATTCTATTATAGGTGTGTAAGACAATAGTGACAAGGAGTGATAACCAAATGTACAAAGAATGATTGAACGTCAATTAAGGTGATTTGCTTCTGATAAAAATGAAGTTAAATGCAATTTAACTTCATTAACTAGGAGCGACTGCAGGTTTGTTATATTTCTGCATGTTTCCAATTCCTTGTGCTTTGGGTAGTAGAACTTATTATATGTGTGGCAGGAGGAACGAGCATTTTGTGTGGTATGTTTAGCGGTTTTCCCCTCCCTTCCCCATCCCCTCCCCCCCACACCCCTCAACTTTCCATTGTTTATCAGTGTGGCAGGTGCCTGTCTTCGTGGGGGCGTGGGTACTCATGGCTGGGTTGTCAGGTTTTGCCAACCATCAGTGCAGTCTCCATCCGGGAGACAAGCAGTAAATTGTGATGAATTTGTGGGTAGAAGATACAGAAGGGTGAATTTAACTATGAAACCTATTGAAACAAGTCACAACTTAAAAGAACACTTTGAATATTGCCATTTCCGAGAGAAGACTTTTGACCTTTTGTTAAAAAAAAAAAAAACAAAACATGCAAACTGGAAAACTTTTATATGTGGCTTTTAAGGTTACACTGAAATGATCATGAAAATCAGGATCTTCAAAATGAAAAGAGCTCACGTGCCAACAAAGTTATTTTCCAATTTGTGCAGTTTTTTTCACCTGATATCCTGTTCAATGTCCTTCTTTAAATACTTGGCCTCTGTGGCCGTGGATGCATAAGATTTGGCTGTCTTTCCTCCAAACAGTTGATCTCCATTTATGGCGTAAGCCTAAAAAGAAGAATACAAACATTTTAAGACAAGGGATCAGTGTAAAGGGATTAACCTAACCACCCCTTGCACTGACTGCCTCCTATATCCTGAAGTAGGTAGTGGGCGTTCAGACCTTAAGAGGTACTTTATTACTATTATCAAATTAACTCAGTGTACACATTTGGTGCATTTCTAGCAACTCTGTGCCTGACAGTTGAGTCTAGCAACAAATTACTTGTTTGTAGGTGTGTGAGGGGACACAAAGGGGGTAAAATGAATGTTTGCTTGGAATTCTTGCCGATACCTCCACCTCTTTATGTGCTTGCCACGGTGTCTCTTTGAATTATTTTAGGCTTACCATTCTTGCTTTCGGTGGAGGTCTGTAGAACATAACATCACGGGCTACTTTTGGATCTTCAATCAGCAAGATCGACTCAACGCCAACCTATTGTAGGTGAGAAATTTCAATTCAAAATCCACTCCACTGCAACCCTGCTCGGATAGCCAAATTTTTATATATGGGACTGGAAGATTGTGCAATTTGAGTTGTACAAAATGGACAAATTATTGTCACTGTGTGTTCGCGCACCAGTGGCTCAGTTGGTTGAGCACCGGGCTGTCACGCGGGAGGTCATGAGTTCACCTCCGGCCAGACCAACACTCAGGGTCTTTAAATAACAGATGAGAAAGTGCTGCCTTTGTAATTACATCTGCAAACGGTTAGACTCTCTAGTCTTCTCGGATAAGGACGATAAGCCGGAGGTCCCGTCTCACAACCCTTCAATGTTCATAATCCTGTGGGACGTAAAAGAACCTGCACACTTGTCGCAAAGAGTAGGGCATGTAGTTCCCGGTGTTGTGGTCTGTCTTCTGTGATGTATCATGATTGGAAGGGTAAATGCTCGGAGATATTAGCTAAACCAAGCTACTCTAAAAATCCGAGGGTAAATAAGATATATGATACGATGATATGATTCTGACAGCGTCTGAAGTTTTTCAACCACATGTTTAATTCGACTTCGAAATAAAAGAGTAGAATCAAGTCCATAGGAAAGCTAAATTAGTTAGTATAAGCAGGGAATTCAGAATAACCGGGTTTAAATTAAGCTTAGTAAAACGACGGGGGCAAAACCATGGGAAATGAACCTTAGCTCAGTGGGAAGTAAAAGGAAAGGAAAGGAAAGTCACTTTATTTAAGTGTCTAATCTTCTAGCGCTGTAGAGCACTAATCAGGGACACTGTAAATTGAAATTAACAAGTTAATGCAAATCAAATTTTGGTCTTTAAGGAGAGGGGAAAACCGGAGTACCCAGAGAAAAACCTCTCGGTGCAGAGTAGAGAACCAACAAACTCAACCCACATATGACGCCGAGTCTGGGAATCGAACCCAGGCCACATTGGTGGGAGGCGAGTGCTCTCACCACTGCGCCATCCCTGAATGTTGAAGTAACCAATTTCAAATAATGGGCATCAACTGTAAATACAATTGTTCAGACACTAGTGAAGTATAGCGAATGTACATGACTTTGTAGCACCCAGGCTTTTGGTTTGCATTTGGTTTGTTTGTGGAATGGGATGGATGATTTTCTAAGAGTTCTACTTATGCAAGATTATTACCACCCACACAAGAAATGAATTTAATGGGAGGGATGATTTCCTAAGAGTTCTACTTATGCAAGATTATTACCACCCACACAACAAAGCACATACAGGACCTTTTCACTTTTGAGACTTCTCAATAACAGTTATGATGTGATGTATGTTTAAATTTGTACAACGTACGTATTGCAGGTAATGATTAAGTACACAGAAAATAATTGTATTCATTTTATCTAGATGTGGGTTCCATTGTAATACATCATGTTAATTTAGCAGGTTACTTCTAAAATTAGAGACAACAAATTGCTCATATACTGTACCTGATCAATAAGACAGTTTGCTATGACAGGATTGTCCATTGTCAGCATGTCAAGAACTGTCGGAAACTCACACCTGGGTGTCTGTAACCAAAACATTTGGCACAACATAAAAAATCAATAACCTGTATAGGCACGAAGGATACTATTACTAAAATATTTCCTTACCTGTCACAGCTAGGTGCTTGTTTTAAGCTGACAGAAATCTCATTTTAATGATTGTTTTATTGTTATGTGTTATGCAAGAAATGAATTTAATGCTTTGCACTTACATTAGCTGAGACATCATGGACTTCATTCTAAATAAGAAAAAAAAAACCAAACAAATTACAATTATTTTGCTGTGTTTAATTCTTTCACAGAGTGACTTTTCCTTTTCTGGCAAGCCAATTTAACTTCAATGTATGTTGTTCCATGTCCTAAAAAATTCTAACTAGTACGAGTATGAGTGACTTAAAAAGTCAATGCAAGAAGGAACCAATTAAGTAAACTGATGTTACAACCCTCATGAAGAGGGCTTACTGTAATTTGCGAAACGAAATGGAACGAAACGAAATGAAAATCTGTAGTTTGCGAAATGAGAATCTGTAGTTTGCGATCTTATAGATCGTCTCTATAAGAGTAATGACACTTATCAATACAAAATGTGTTGGCGTCAAGGCATATAAAAGGGGAAGAGGTCTTGCTGCCGGTTGCTGTCCGTCCATTTTAAACAACAATTAATGCCAAACAAAATGCACTCAACTGGCCGTTCCGAAATTCAGCAGGGAACTGGGGCGAGTTTCAAATTTTAACTAATCGATGAACTGACACCACCACATGAAAGATCATGTTAAGATTGGTCATTTGACCAAGTATGATGCTTTATGGGTGAACGGAGACCAAGTTATGAACCTTGAAATACGGTTCAAAATCCATACAAACGTCTCTAATGTTGACAAAGCGTCCCCCAAAACCATATAAACTCTATTTTTTTTTTATCAGTTTAGTGACAACTGTGAAATCCCGTCATGTACCTACAATTTGAAAGAAGCTCCGATGAAAATCGCTATGTTTGCCCATTTTAAAGAGTATCACGGAAATCATAAAAATTTTTAGAGTTTATATGGTTTTGGGGGACGCTGTATCAAAATTAGAGACGCATGTATGGATTTTGAACCATGTTTCAAGGTCCATAACTTGGTCTCTGGTTACCCTAAAAGCACCATACTTAGCCAAATGACCAATCTCAACATGATCTTTCATATGGTAGTGTCAGTTTATCAATTAGTTAAATTTGAAACTCGCCCCACTTCCCTGCTGAATTTCGGAACGGCCAATATTGTGGTTTAGTAGACTACCATGGCAAGAGTACAGCCATCTAATATAAACATGCCATAATGTCTTTAAATGATTTTAATTTACAGTAAATGCCCAAATTTTACAATTAAGAGAGTGCTCCTTTTTAAAATAATTAATTGGTCAAACAAACGAGATTTTTTCATTGTTTAAAGCAATAACAGTACCTGGCTCTTTTGGCCTGTATTGATATTCTAGACAACAAGCAACTTTTTTTAGGTTTACTCAACCTTATGCAATAATTCCAATAAAGGCAATTGCTCGTCATTGTTGTACACCTACATGTGGGGATACTTTTTCAGTATTAGGCCAAATGTTATGCTTTAAGTTTATGTCTCCTGGGAGTGAGACTTCTGTCTAATGCCAGACGATTTTCTTGTCAATGGTGCACAGTCTTTGTTTTTGCAGTATTGTATTTCTTTATGATGACTGGGATGCTTTTGAAATTGCAACTTGTTATTCTATACAAACCAGGAATCTGCTGACAATTATTGATGGAACCCTATCAGAGCATTGCCTGAGAAGCTGCACAAGAAGTTGTTGATCGTGGTTGTCATGGCAACAGAATGCCCATCCAAGTGCTTTGAGACATGATTCTACAGCTAAAGCAAATCTTTGGTCCTTTAGAGCTATGTGGGCCCCTTTGAAAACAAAAAAAAATCAAATATTTAACCTAAAACTCAATGTAAAAATAAATTTTGTTCAAACGAATGAGCTAAAACAAAGGCGTTTTTTAATTATTTAATTTATTTCATTCATTTATACAGCAACAAACAATTCCCATAGAGGGTAAAAAGAGGGCATGCAGGGTTCTCCCTAGTTTTCAGCGCAACAGGTATGGCACCTTTTCAAGCCGGTAAAGCAATTGGTTAATGCTGGACGTTCTGCAAAGGATAAGCGACTTCTGAGCGTTTGCAGGTGGAAGTGCTCTTACAAGTGGTAAATTTACCGGTTACTGCCTGATAAGGAGAACCCTGGCATGGCTTGCATTGACCTCCAAAGGATCAGAGAGCAAAACAGAGAACAGAGGAAAACAAGAATGTGAACAACATTTATCACCATACGAAGTAGTTTATACAAATTAAATGCAAGTGAGGCTGAAAAAACTGAAAACAAAGGGGAAAGATTTGCCTGCAAAATTTTGCACAATATGGCCTTAAGACCATATTAAAAGTTCAGTGCATTGAAAAAAACCATTACCATACCAATAGGACCAACAGGTGCATGATGGAACCTCCCTTGCTGCACTGCTTGCTCTATCTTTTTCCGCAGCTCAGGTTGCCAAGCCCCAAACAACTTCAGTTTGTTCTGACGACTTCCTTGTAGATCTCTTAACTGCCGTTGGGCAGCCTCAACTCGCTGACTGGCATCCTTCAAATCTGTTCTAAAAGAATAATTATTTATTACAATAACATTAAAACAAGTAATAATATTATTCTCTTGTTCACATTTTGTGCCCAGAAGACGAAGATTCGGCAAGAAGGTTAATTGAAAATTTAACTCCATCGTCAGTTGTGTATGCTGAAAACGTAGATTTAGCCATATTACCGAAGGACCTCCTTGGAACTAGCTTGATATTGATAACATATTGATAATTTGAAATTTGCATGGAACCTTCAAAAAGCAACCTGTACCCTTAACGTAAAGTGGTTTGGAGAACTTGTCCCCTCTGTTAGAAAGCGAACACCTGAAAAATGGACTGTGCTGTTTTTTTTTTTGGTGCTACTTAATAATTATGACTTTCCTTGCATGCAAAGTTGGCGACCAAATTTTCCCCATTAGTCGCCAGCTGGCACCTGAGCAAAAAAGTTAATTTCAAGTCCTGTTCCTTCATCTTGTCAAGGAAATTGATACTCCAGAGCAGTGTTGCATCCAGGTTTTACTGGGTAGGGGTCCTCTCCTTTGCCAAATATTTAAAGGGTCCATACCAGAATTTTGGGGGTCCTATCATAAATATTGACATTTATCACCTCATTATTAAATTTTGTGATGAATTTTAATAACGTTGGTGGCTGAAATTCTGTGAAACACTATCAACAACAATAATTATCTTCAGGATTTGAAAATGATGCGAATACATTTTACTTCTAAGTTATACTGACGCTAAAAGTGAAAATACACCAACCATGATTCTCTCTTTGTTATGCCAATTCTAGATGGATCAATCAATGTTAAGTATGTGGAAAATAGCGCCATTGTTAATATAAATATAGTGAGTGCGTGGTTGCGCTTTCAATTTACGAATTTGCACATATTTCAAGCATGAAATTTGTGCATCCACGAAGACCCCTTCTTAGCATTTTAGGACGTCCAAATGCAAAATATTGCATCCCAGGACGCAATGACGCGCTCTGGATGCAACGCTGCTAGAGGTAAATTTAGCTTAGCTTATACTGCCATACTGTGGCAAGTCGGCAAGAATTTTGAGACCAGTGGTGACTATTCCATATAATTGCATCTTACTTCAGTTGATAAGTCCTTTCTTTGGCCCTGTTTTTGGCTTGCTCAAGCTGCCCATAATGGTGGTTAGTGGTTGACAGTTGACTTTCCCATGCTTTGAGTTCATCTCTCTTCTGTTGCAGTGCACCTTGCCTTTGCTGCCTCTCAGATTCAAGGTCACGCATGGCTCTACAAAAATAACGATTACGATGTAGTGAGTCAGCACTCACATGATCTTAAACACGATAATTACCAACAGAAGCTAGTACAGAAGCAGGAAATAAGATTAATGATCAGCAATCACCTTGCTCCAACAAGTTTCCAGTGACTCAATGGCAAAGCATCCAAACTTATAGTAATTATTGGAAGCATAGTTCATATAGATGGACTGGTTATGAAACTCTGGAGACTACAAAAGCAACATTGTGCTTCATGTTAAGACCATGCACAATCCTTTGTCCTCAGTTCACAAACTGAGTTTGGCTGTCTTTTAAGGGGAAAACAAAGAATACAAAACAATGCTGCATGAAGCAGAAATGAAACCTATTTGAAGTTGTGTCCTAAAGCATGCAGCTGCTTGAAGGGGTATAGCTGTTGGCTGGCATCTTAGATCAGGGCTTGAAACTGCGACCAATACAGTCGCATTTGTGACTGAAAATCTTCCATATTTGAGACTTGTTTTCACCTTTGCTCTTTGCAAACAAAAGGGTTAGCAGGTGCCACTTTGCTGCTACTTTTGCTGAAATAAGTAAAGAAAATTATTTTGTTTCTCGCAGTGAATTTTCATTCAGTCTGAAGATAGCATAATTGTAGTGTAATTTAGCTGCAATGAAACGTGCACAACTCCATTTCTTTGATCATTCGCCAGTTTCTTTACACACAAGTATTGTGGGCTCATATTTTGTTTTGCTAAACCGCTGACAACACAATGCATCACAACGATTTTGCAACTAAAATTTGTGAAATGGCGACTAAATGTTCGTATCTTGTCGCAAAATTGCAACTGAATTTTTTTTGTTAATTTCAAGCCCTGTTGATCCTTATATATTGGGCCAAAAACATACGTTTGTTTGATCTCCTGAATTCTTTCCATTAACTGCTTTTGATCATTCTCTGCTATGTTCTTATCCTGCATCACCTTTCTAAGCTTTGACTGAAAGTAAGGGGAAAAATAAGTCTTTTTTTTTTGCATATTAAAGGTCACTTTACAGTATAAAGAGAAGCTGTTGGTAACCTTAAGCTTATAACAATGATAACCTCCATGTCTCTATTTAATTAAGAAAATGTTAGCATAACAAAAATAGGATTTACCGTATTTACCAGTGTAAAAGTTGAACCCATGTATACTGTAGGTCGACCCCCATTTTTGATGGCAAAAAGCACAATTTTCTTAATCTCTTTGTTAAATGTTAACGGGATACTAATTTTGTATTGAATAAATATGGTTCCTAGAAGGGCTGTGAAGTTTGTATCAGAATGTAGTCATCTTCAGCCTGACTGGAAATTATTGGCCAAGTAATATAAAACCATCATTGTCAACAGCACAATCATAGATCATCTTCCTTGATATTATGATCCTTGTCATTGTCCACTCTTATTGGTTGTCATCATCATCATCA
>NC_090888.1:63345021-63355021 GCF_036669925.1 Montipora capricornis
AGCATGGTTAGATCGAAATTGTATCCACCAGAACCTGTAAATTAGAATAAAATTTAACCAAGTATTCTTGGTTTTTACATGATGTAGTGGGCTCTATGCTGACCTTCCTAAAAAAAGTATTATTGATAGCGATAGTTGTGTTGGAGGTATTCAAGGAGGTTTTCATGCAAAAATCTCTGGTTTTGGTTTAAGATCACAAATGCTGATCTGGCGAGTCAAACCCAGGAATAGCGGTAATTTTTGCTAAAAGTCTCCACAGCACACCAGATGAATCAACTCCACCTGTCCAATGGTTAAAGTACCTTTTCAGCAACAATAACTTCTGCCCAGACACGCTCCTTCTTCAGTTCTTCAACCTGCTCCTTCATAGTTTTCAACTGTGCAATATCTTTGTACTTCTCTTCCAGTACTTGTACTTGACGCTGCATTGCCGGAAGAGTCTGAAAGCACAGAGTACACAAAAAAAAAAAGAATTATCTATGGGCAACAGCTCATTTGCAGAGTAGGGCATTGTGAAAAAGTGAGGAAAGTGTCAACTGATTTACAAGTGCAGGAGAAATCTTCCAAAATCCTGAAATCCAGCGTCTTGGGTTTGCATAACTGTCTCGAATTCTCCCAACTCCCCTGAGTGTTTAGATGAGGCTATGGAAACACGGAAAACGTCTTCTATTACTTAACTAGTGACACTCTTCTATCGGACATTGACAATACATTTAGAAAACCGATGAAGTTATTATAAGTAATTCACCCTCTAGTTGCAAAACAATTGAGTTAAAGCACAAAATGGATTGTATAAGTACCTCTTGTTTTCTGTCCAGAGTATTTTTTATTATATCTTGCTGCTCAATGATAAGTTCATAATCTGAACTCATTTGTTCAAGCTGTGTGGCCTTAAGGAAAAACTAAAAGAGGAAAAGAAAATTTAAGAGATGCAAACACAATTCAAATAAGTGCAAGGTTTGTCAATTAAAGACAAATTAAGAAAATACTCCGAATTTCCTGCAAAATGAAGAATTTATTAAAGTCTTAAAAAAATACACTTAGCAATTTGACCAAGATTATACAATTACGTACAATTACGTACATGTACCGTGATGTTCAAACAATCCCTGTGATAAAGATGTTTTTTTTTTCACAAAACTCATTGCAAAAATGAAGGGGGTAGTTTCTAAAAAAACTTTGGTGCTGTGTCGGTGGGGAAGTAGTATACAAAAATTTGGTTATATCAACGCAGTTGATAATGTAAATTGGCCACCGTAGAGAGATTATAAAAGCTGACGTTTCGAGCGTTAGCCCTTCGTCAGACCGAATCGCTCTGACGAGGGGCTAACGCTCGAAACGTCAGCTTTTAAAATCTCTGTACGGTGGCCAATTTACATTATCAACTCCGTTGATAAAAACAAATTTTTGTATACAGTGTACTTATGTTTATGCTTTCCTTAGGGCTCACTCTTCCACCAGTCAAGAAGCAAAGTAAAAATGAATACTACTACTCTGTTCTTAGACTATCACGACCACTCATTCTTACATTACTGCCTGAAATCGTATGCACATTGGCATGCGTGAACTGCAACTGTAGAATGTACACAATCCTCACAGGAGCAACGAGTTGAAACCGCGTGGTTCACAAACGAAAACCAAGGTCTCAAATTTAACTTGGTCAACCTGCGATAATTGATTGATCTTAGAAGTATAAACTGCATGCTGGAAAGGACTTGCTGAAATAGACAGTGTTCCAAAATTGTCATTGAAATCATTTTCGAAAAGTCACACATGTTAAAAAGCAATCACTTTCATACAAATTAGGCAAACTTTTTTTCGCGATGTTCCTGTGGGATTATTATTTGGTTAAACGTAATTTAACTAAGTTAACCACCACAAGCTTAGCAGTCAAGCAGTTCACAAGCTCAGCGGTCAAGTGGTTCACAAGCTTACCAGTCAAGCGGTCCACAAGTTAAGCAGTGAAGCGGTCCACAAGCATATCGGTCAATCCCACAAGTGCACGCTCACAAGGTGTGTTGCAGCTTTGTACACTGCCAGGATCTCAAAATTATTCGTCAAGCGTTTGTGCAGTGGTCTGTGGAGTGGTTCTTGTAGCATCTTTTCCCCCCTCCCATCCCTTATTTTTCTTCCTTCCACTGTTTCATCAGTGTGACGGATGCCTGGAATAGGGGCTCATGGCTGGGTTGCAGGGATTTGCCAGCCATGGGGGCAGTATTCTTTCTAGGGGCTGGTTGGCCAGCCTGGTATCCCAGGCACCCACCCTCCACTTAAGCGAGGCAGTTGGTTAAACAAAACTTTTGTTGTCTTCCATTGATAGATTTAAAATCAGCATTGCAGGAGTGCTAGTAATGCTTGCTGCACAGTCTGAATAGAGAATTTCGGAAGTCACCTTGTATTTATCCTTAGGGTCTGAGGAGTTCAGAAAATTTCTACTTGTGTCTTGATTTAAAACAGAGACTGGATTGTCCACCTATTAAACAAACAAGAAAATATGTTCTAATGCAACCCACAGGACCAGATTACTGTTACTGGACAAGTACAGTGTACATGTCTGTCGTACACACTGTGTCTTATTACCAGGATTTGCATGCCATGGAGTTGAAGGGATCAGGCACTCAAACAAGTAGATACATAAATTAATAAAAAAAAACTACAGCAAGATACATTCTATCTCATAGGTTACAGTATTAATGTTGTCTGGAATACTTTTTCATAAAAAAAGATACGAACATCCAAGAAAGGGTGTCTAGTTTTGCCAGATTTGATCCTCAAATGTTGATGTACAATTGTAACATTATTGGTTACATAGAGAACGTACCTGAATATTAAACTGGTCCAGAATGTGGTTTAACTCATCCTTCTTTTGAGACACCACTCTACCTGGAAAATAGACATTATTATTTCACTTTATTACATATCAAATCTGGTCCAACAGATAAAGTAACCACAAGAAAATTTACAAAACTCCACCCTTTGTTGTCCATAAATTATTTAAGTAATAATATTATTATTACAGCAGTAGTAGAAGCAGTCCTATCATGATCATGATCAATAATACATCGTACACTAAGCAGATCATGAATAAGTTTACTTTATAACATTCATATTTCATAACCAATGAAGCCAGCAAAGGAAGGACTTTATGAAGGATCAAAGTGAGAGGGTTTCAAGGAACTACAGTACCAGTCAAAGGTAAGTTGACAGTCACTCGAAGCTTGATCCGCAAAACTTTATTCTTGATCTTTGAAAAGTTTGAGGATCTAGGTTTGAGTCAAGTTTCAAGACGTTCGAGGGCTTTCGAGAATTTTTGTGACAATTTTCAAGACTCTTCAGTAGAGAAAAGAAAGAACTTTTTGTGTGATTAGTTTTTCACATGTCTGGGAGCTTCTCCACTTCAGCTCTATTGTACAGCTGATTGCTTTGCTTTTTTTATTGTTTAATCTTCAGCTGGGATCAAATTTAAAAGAAAGTGGGGATGAACAACCTTGTGATAAGTTAGGCGTCCGCTCAGGCGGACTCCGCTCCGCTCGGCTCGGGCATTCAGAAATTTGGTTGCCTGTGCTCACAAATAAGGCGCCCCAAGCGACCGTTAGGCAGCAGCCTTGATAGCTCATAGAATTAAAACTGACAGAACTCTGCAAATTGAATAAACATATCTTTTGATACATCTGTTTTAGTCAAAGTGTCTAAGATTCGAGACAGTTTGGGAAGTGGTGGTAGAATTTCTTCTTCCTCTTTAAAAAAATAATTAACATTGACTGAGACAAAGACACTGTCGATGCTTGAACAAGAACAGTGGTGAAACCTTATTGAAAAGCATGTGTGTTATCATGCACCTGCTATCGTGCTGTACATACAGCAGGACTTGCATGGAATTTAATGGCGGCACTTTGCATGACAAATTCAAACACAACGTAAACAAAATGATATTAATTTTTTATTTCACTTTCTGTAAGCTACATGTACTTATTTCTTAGTGCACTTAGGTTATCAAATATGGAAAGAGTGATTTAATATCCAAAGAAAGAAGGTAAGTAAAGATTGTTGACATTTTTTATGTTTGACCTCTACAGCATAGAGATCCTCAAAAAAGATTGTGAGGGTCCCGAAACTTAATCCTTGAAAACAATGAGGATCATGGATTGAGTTGCGAGCCGAGACTGTCAACTTAAACCTTTGACCAGTACCGACATGTACTTAACATACCAGAGAAAGCGGAAATTGACCTTTTTGTGCAGTGTACTCACCATCTCTAGCTTTAATTTTGTATGATCCACTCCCATCATTACTGATTCGACGCTCCACAGTTATACAGTCTCCATAATCATTTGGTTTATATGCATCTTGGCCTCTGTTTCGTAGCTTAATTGACACCTGGGCATAACTTGAAGCCAAGAAAGACGAACTGTTAGTGCCATTCACAAAAACATGCTTTGCTGATTTTGTCCTTCACAGAAGTGAAACTATGAAAGATCAGCAAGATTTGTGACTGCTCACCCCCTTTTGCCCTTGTTCAGCAGTCTGAGCTGGCGATTGTGTTGGGAGCGGTCAGTGCAAACAGTGGACTGTGAATTGCGGACTGGGTATAAAAGTAGTAGTCCCCGGTGTTGTGGTGTGACCTTATCTAGATGGGGCCATCTTTCACTTCCTAAAATAAATTGTAAACTGCGTAATAAGCAGTCTGGTTAAAGTCCCCCGCAAAGCATTGTAAATTAGACATGAAAAGCCCCAAGGAAAGAGACTAATAGCTTCACTTCACTTCACACTAGCTGACCTCTCGAAAACATTGATCAGTGTAATGTATTTGTGAGTCGGTAGTTTCTTTCTGGCATGTACATTAAAACGAGGACATTCAGAGTATGGCCGTCATGTTGTGTAGTTGGTGATTCAATCTGGTTCAATTTGTTCCAAGTCTAACCATCTGTTGGTTTATCAGTATTTAACAATCAGTCCACACATGACTGATCTAAGGTGACTTTCTGGACAATGAACTTCTATAGGGTAACAGTAGCACACTTGAAAACTCTTCACTTTACCTGCACTTGTTCTTAATGAATCCCTTGAGAGAATTTCCTCTGCTTGTTGTGGTAGCCTTTCCACCTAACCCCACGACTAATGCTGTCATTATCGCACTTTTACCACCTATAAAATAGCAAAAAAACCATCACAAATAGCACTGACGATCAAAGATCTAAGCTTGCCAATGAGTGGAAGAAGAATCTTGAAAGTTCAGCTCATGTCTTGCTTAAGTGGACTATCAATAATTCTCTTTTTAAAAAGTTCCTTCTGTAAAATTATGCCAATGTCACAATGGAAACAGTGCTTGAAATTAGCGCTTGTCTGGTCATCCCAGACAACCAGAAAGTTTACTGGGCGACTAGTTTTGGTAAATGAAAAGGTTGATTGCCCAAAGAAAAAACAACAGACAACCCAACCAAAAATAGAAAATGAATCACACAAGCAGCACCTGACAGTCACACTCGTCAGTTTTCTATTGTCAATGTCCAATAGTAGTGTGAAGTTAACAATAATTTATTTGCTGTAGTTGAGTGCTCATTTTCCCTTGTTTTAAATATCTGTCAGTTTGGCTTTTAAAAAAAATTCTCAGATAGGAAAATTCAACAGACAATGTCACAAACATGTAGCGGCAATGGAGATCGAAGACTGTATTTTGAAAACCCAGACTTCAACAAAAACCACATGTGCACAATAAGAACTATGGGATACTCAAGCCCCACTGCCATTTAATTAATTTTTATCTCAACATGGCGCAGGGGGTTTCCTAATGGGCAACTAACTTCTAAGCGCTTATCAGGGTGACCAAATTTACGGGTTTCGTTGCCCAGCTTTAGAACAACCTGGATTGGGTAGTGGCATTCTGTAGAGTCCACCATCTTGTAATATAGTTGTGTTTAGCAAGTCTGCTTCATTGATTTTCTTCCCTATCGAATCGTTACATAAATAAACAGACAACGGAAAAACGATGAACAGAAAGTCTAAAATGAAACAATGGGACTTTCAACAATTGGCTTGCTGACCAAAGCGAGGATGTACAGCTGGTGTATTATTATTATATTAACATTTATTAATAAGTTACTCACTTCCATTTCGCCCTATAATGAAATTGACATTTGCACCCAATGGAACTTCAAGCATGGTGTGACACATAAAGTTCACCAGCGTTATCTTTTCAATTATTCCAACTTCTGCCTCAGACTACAATGAAACAATGACTGTTAATAAAACCCATGGCAAATTAGAACACACGAGTCTTGAACACCGCAAAAATATAGCTCCAAGGACAAAGAGCTGCAGACGGCATGAAATTCCAGTGAAAGGGAAACTTTACAAGGATTACCAGGAAATGGATACAAGAAAAATCACAGATTTGCTTGCTGCTTTCCAAAGGAAGCAGGTGTGCTGGGCATATTTAACAATTATCCTGCGAAATTGCCCGGAATATCGCCTGATACTTAGCCGACGAGGGCATAGGCCAAGTTGGCTAAAATCAGTCGATATTCTGCAAGATTGAGCTGGATATATGATTGTTTTATTATTCAACACATTGACGACAAAGCACAATTTTCTATGTTTATTGGGAAAAAAAGCTGGAAAAACTACCATTTTTCTTTGCGACACACAAAATTATATACATTATAGGATATACGTTGAGTACGCACAACGAATATTGACTGCCCTATGACCATACTTGGACATTGTCACAATGTGTTTAATAATAACGATTGTCCGCAAGCTAAAGCAATGTGAATCCAACAAAACGGCTCCTTTTCAATAACCTTTTAAAAAAAGAACAGTCTGTTTAAAAAAGGAGAAAATTTTGTCGAACATTGCAAGAATTGCAAGAAGACTGTGTTCCTGTCACGTTGGTTTGAGTAGTAATTTTAGCTTCGATAGCTCAAATCAACACGCCCATATTGCAAAACCATTGTAACAGCCGAGCTTGCTGGCATGCACGTGATCACAGCCAGGCATTTTGACATAGGACCCTGTACTTTAATAATATAAGACACTTATATAGAACATTAAATAATGAAACTATTACTTGCGGTTCATGTATAGACTACCAGAGTGATGAAGACCTTGTCCAGCTTAAGACTGTTCAAGGCAAGCTGGCGAGGACAGTATATGTCATATTAATATAACAACTTGTTTTGCTGTTGTTGTTTTATTTTTTTCCTTGGGGCTAGCAATTCCCATCTTTACGGGCAAACTCTCTCGTGGGCGGCAAATTAAACGAGACAAAACTCTCGCCAACTCTCATGAAAAATTTGTGCAGGTTCAAATTCGATGAGAGCTCTCGAGAGTCGATGAGAGCTCTCGAGAGTCGATGAGAGCGAGAGTTTCAACTCTCATCAACCCTCGCTCTCGTTTGGCCAGGGCTTTAGGGGCGGTGAGGATGAGAAATGGATAAACCCCCAGTGATCGTGTTCGCCACGATACCGGCCGGCGTTTAATCATTTGCAACCAATCGATAATGCACCACAATGCTACATTTTGGTGTCGTTAATAAACACAGGATGAGATCAGCAAACCATGTCAGACGGTACAAGAAACTACACTAAGATTAAAATACAAAATGCAGCATAACAGAGTTCGCAAGCACTACGAATCGACGCCAACTTACCGTCGATGATACCGGGAAATCTGGCCTCTGGGAGCAATCGAGACTGTCTTCCTCGATGTCTTCCGTGTGGTCTTCATCTTGAGCGGAAGAAAGTCGCTTTTTCTTGGATCGGGACGATTCAATGTCATCTTGTTCTTGAGTTACCAATGCATCGTCTTCTGCTTCGCTATCTGACTGCAATTTCCGTTTTCGCGCCATTGCTTCTCCAAACACCAATTCGAGTTAAAACCTTGCCTGCGTCGAATCAAACACTATAAAATTTCAAAGTGATCTCTTCAATAAAATTTTAACGACTTGTTGCTCAAAATACAAATTAAAATTCAAGTCGAAGCGTAAGCACATCACAAAACAAATGGACACATTGAAAAACAGCGCCAAACCTGCAATCATGTGATCATATCGCGAAGTGGCTCGTGGGAAGACTCGTAGAACGCCTGGTAGTAAATCAATATAATTTTTTTTCCTGGTTGATAAAGAATATATTGTTGTTTTGGATTATTCTTTATTGCTGTTCTGGATTATTCTTTTATTTTTTGATTTTATGGGAAAAAGAAGAAATAAGAATGGAAGGTGATAGGTGGGCAGATTTTGGCTCAGCAGCTGCAAATAGCGAGGTGAGCGGTTTTTCTCTTTCTCAGGGTGCGTTTCTTTCGGATGAAAATTCCGAAAAAGGATCATTGATCAGTTGGACCATGGTGCATCAAAGGAACCTAAGAATCCTTCCCCAGAGTGGATTCATTGGTTCCTTTGATGCACCGCGATTAATAGGCCATTTCCGAGTTCATGTCTGCCTCCTCCTCAAAACGAGTCTAAGTGCGAAGTTTTTGTGATGGCAATTAGTTTTACTTAACATATGAATGAAAACTAATTTTCATAAGAAAAACTTCGCACTTAGACTCGTTTTGAAGAGGAGGCAAACATGAACTCGGAAATGGCCTATTGATCTTTGAGCAATGATCCTTTTTCGGATCATCCCAAAGAAACGCTACCGTAAAGTGTACAATCTTTTGTTGGGGCATTAATTTGGCAAGTATAATACAATACATACAATACATACTTAATTGACCGCTCCCCATAGGGGCTTTTCAGGGCCAATGAAACACAATCAACGAAAAAACAGAACACAACAACTACAGCTGTTAAGAATCCCAACTGGCCGGAGGCAAACCAGTTGGCTATTTACAGTGCAGCTGGGAAGTTGAACCAGGGACTACCAGGAACAAATTCAAAGAGTTGTCAGAGTGGGTCTTGAACCAGGGATCTCCGGATCTCAAGACAAGCGCCCTAACCACTGGGCCACACTATCTTGAAAAGTCATGTGTGAATTACAGATTACAGATCCATGCCGTTTTGTGTATTCAAATATGCAGGGGTTATGTAAAATGCGAAGTTGGCAGCTGAGTAGTATATAGACAAACAGACTGTTGTCAATTGAACTCAAAATGAATCTTTTAATCTTAGGTTTGAAAGAATCTGTCTTTAATTTACTTCAATTTAAGGAAAAAAGTAGCCGAATCATCTGAGTGAAGTAGATGATGCTTTTCAGATCACCTGTTGTCGGTACTTACTGAAACCACGGCATAGGATTATACATCCATTCTGTATGGATTTTTAGTAAACCGAAAAGTGATCAGCTCACAGTTGGCTACAAAGCTCATATTGGTAGAGCACTACACGACAGATCAGAGGTCATGGATTCAAATCCAAGTTAAGCATGTCAAGCACTGCTACAGTACAATACAATACAATACATACTTAATTGACCGCTCCCCATAGGTGCTTTTCAGGGCCAATTAAACACAATCAACGAAACGACAGAACACAACAACAA
Organism: Montipora capricornis; assembly: GCF_036669925.1. Classification (NCBI taxonomy): domain Eukaryota; kingdom Metazoa; phylum Cnidaria; class Anthozoa; order Scleractinia; family Acroporidae; genus Montipora; species Montipora capricornis. Next base: position 63,354,501 of record NC_090888.1, read on the forward strand.
CTGTTAAGAATCCCAACTGGCCGGAGGCAAACCAGTTGGCTATTTACAAGTGCAGCTGGGAAGTTGAACCAGGGACTACCAGGAACAAATTCATTGAGTGATTAGAACGGGTCTTGAACCCGGGATCTCTGGATCTCAAGGCAAGCGCCCTAACCACTTGGCCAAACTGCCTCACTGCCAGTACTGTTCTAGTAGCACTCATAACTGCGATGATCATTTCAAAACTTAATCTCCCTTTTTCTTTATTAAATCTTGGTGAAGAACTAGATGAAATGAAAGAAAATGCAGTCGCTTTGATGATCAGCCACGTATAAGTGCACAATATTTTTGCAATGATTTGGTTTTATCAACAGAGTTGATAATGTAAATTGGACACCATACAGAGATTCTAAAAGCTGACGTTTCGAGCATTAGCCCTTCGTCAGAAGGAATCGAGGAATTATGGGTTACGTGAAGTTTTTATAGTAGAGTGGGAGCTACGCTATTGGTGGTAACATGGCAACATGAAAAATAGGAATATA
>NC_090888.1:63367521-63377521 GCF_036669925.1 Montipora capricornis
AGCTGCATGTTTATTTTTTATTTTCTGGAATTTTCCATTGAACGAAAAGCGATCACAACGAAAGCAGATTTCATATTATAACATTTGATGGCGTTCATAAAAAGACATTCATTTAAACTTCATTCGAGAGTTTAAGATCTACTGGGACGACAACAAAAACGTCACAAATGTTGCATATTTAATGAGCAGAAACAATATCTTTGCACGCTTTGCACGTGCATTTTTCATTTTTGTACATTTCTTTCACGTTTTCGGCAAATTGGCGACGTGATCATGACATGACCAATTCTCAAGTTTTACGGGAAACGTGAGCACAAGGCAGCGAATTTGAATTTTCTGTGGTAGTTTCAACACCGCACGTCCTAATTCAGTTCCTGGAAAGTTGCGCTAGTTTTTAAAAGTTAGACAAAGCGACGTAATGACGAAAAGATTAGTAAACCTGCTCTGTGATTTATTCCCCTCAACCGAGGGGAATAAATCACATAACCCCGAGCTTAAGGCCGATACACCTTTTTCCAAAAAGGCCACCATTTAGATATTCATTTGTTTTTATTCAAATTAGCCCTTGATGCCTCGGTCTTAAGCTTAAAATTCAAAAGAATATTTTGCCTTGAACGAGGAATCAAGGTCTAATTTGAATAAAAACAAAAGAATATCTAAATGGAGGCCATTTTGGAAATTGGTGTGTATAAATGGCTTATTTTTATATTGGCGAGGATTCCTCAAGGGTGGAAAAATACACTGAAGAAAAATGGCTCTGCTATTCATCTTTCTCTTGTTTTCAACATTCCATGCTGGCACTGGTGACATGACATTTCGAATAGACCATTTTACAGTTGTAGCTAAGTTACCTGGCCTAAGAATGGAAGCGAGGCTACCGGTGACCCTGCTTTGATACAAACCTTTGAGCTTATCTAATGTTAATGTAGGCTAATTAGAATTACAACAACACAATTTACATGAGAAAAGCAGTGAGGTTTGTATCAATGCAAGGTCACCGGCAGCCTCGCAGCCATTCATAGGCTAGGTCACTGAGCAAACAACTGTAAAATGGCCTATTAGTTGTTAGTAGTGAATGTTAGAAACAGCCTTGCAATGTCGAGCAATTCCGAGTCAGAAATGTTTATTACTCAAATCAGTTTTAGAGTGGTTTTCAATTGAGTGTCGAAGGTAATTAGATAATTACTTTGGTTTATGATTACTTCACTCAGGGATTGGTTCAAAATTCTCGCGCCATTTTTTCAACCAATCAGAAGTGAAACCAAAACCAATCGTGGCTCGCGTGTGCACATTTTCCCGCGCTTTGTGTCGGCTACGTGTAATTACTTCGAGTTTTGATTGGTTTACTGGATTGTCTCCGACCTTTTTGATTGGCCAAAGTAATTACTTTGGTGTTGGTTTTACGACACTCAATTGAAAACTGCTCTAGTGGCGGCACTGCAATTGAGCTTTCGGAAAACAATTTTGAATCTTTATTTGCGAAGGACTGGCAACGACCAAGCAGTTGACAATTTGAATTTTCGCACCGAGGATCTTTTAACCGACCTCTTTACAGATAAAGAAGATTCCAGATGAGGTATCACTACTGTAACCGACAGGGAAATTCAGGCGAGGAATGAAGCAAGAATTTCACAAAATACAAAGAGGTCAACTACATGGTTATTGGAGTACAGGAGTTTTGGATGACTGGGTTAAAAAGGCGAACGCGTCGTGGGAAATATCTCCAAGTAAACATTTCTGAAATTGTTCTTCATGAAAACCTAATTAAAATGCGCCCTTATCTTTTCATGTAGAAAAATTTTAGAAATATTTACTTGGAGATATTAAACACAACGTGTTTCCCTTTTTAATCCAGTCATCCAAAACTCGTATTAATATGCAGGGCGATAAGTGACTTAACCTACATGCATATTAATACATAATCCCTTCGCATTTTAATTAGCTGTTCATTCATCATTCGTCCTTTTCTTCCCTTAAAACAATCAGAGCCGTACCCAGCTTTTCAGACATCTGATTGGGGGGTTATGTAATACATTTCCCCCAAAAAAACAAAGGAATCCGATCAAAAAATAACTTCCTGTTTTTTCTTCAGATCTTGAAAGTGTGTTTGCCTAACACCTGCCTGGCAAAATTTTGAGCTTTGGCTTTATCCAAAGGCTGTTTACTTTGAGTGTAACTTTTGGATTTCACGGTCCGCCATTACTCACGTTCAAAACTGTCCAACTGGACCTCAGAGGGTTGGATCTAGGGAAAGTGACGTCATTCACTCTATTCTCTACTTACACAATCCCATAATGCCATCCGTTTTGGAGGTTCTTTACGTAAAAACAATACAGGTTATTTACAGTGAACAAGATATCCATTGTTTTAATGCAAATGACCCCCCAAATAAACGGTATTATGGGATTTGTGCAAGTAGTGAATAGCTTAAAATTTAAGCGTGTAAACGCAGATTATCATATATGCAAAACACGACTTTAAAAATCTGAAAGCCCGAAACTCCCGTGCTGCATATTAATTCAGTCGCGTACAAACGCATTGCATTCTTTAACTATTGAGTTTTTGACGTCCTTTTCTCCTCGATCCATCTCTCTCAAGATTTTAAGGTTAGTAATGGCGGTGTGTGGTAGAATATATCCGTCATGCAGGCCCTTCGTCTCGAATGGCGCACGATCATTATCCTGGGGAGTGGGGCGAGCGCCTCACTTCCCAGGATATAATACAGCGCTCTGTATGTGTCCATGGTTGATCAACAAACGATCTTCAAATGCCTTAGACAAACCACTCGTTTTCTCGCTAAGACACAACTTCTATTGTCTATTTTTATCCATGCGCAGACATCGATGAGAACGTTAACTGATCAAGAAGGGAAGCGTTTGCAGTTGGTTCTGGAAGATGCCATGAAGGAAGAAAAAGAGAGAAATCAAGTACGTGGCAGTTGACTGTATTTTTGCCTTCTTAACATACACTATCTCGCGCGTTTCTATAAGAAAGCCGCGCTAAATAACCGCGGCATGTCTCTCAAATCTTACGAGCGCTGTGATTGGGTGGCGACAGTTTCGTATTCCGCGTAGTTGTTTCAACCGTTAACTGAACCACAGTTGATATATGGAGAATATATATATCATATATCATAAACATGTTTATGTACCCTCGGATTTTAGAGTAGCTTAATGTAGGTAATATCGACGAGCATTTACCTCCCAACCATTATATACCACAGAAGACAGACCACAACACAGGGAACTGCATGCCCTACACTTTGAGACAAGTGTACTCTGGATTATTAACATTGAAGGGTTGGGAGACGGGGCCTACGGTTTATCGTCCTTATCCGAGAAGACTAGAGAGTCTAACCATTTGCAGATGTCGTTACAAAGGCAGCGCTTTCTGCGCAAACCACGCCCTTTCTTCTCAGCCAATCAAGAATTTTAATTAGCTTATTCAAAACTCAGTTTTGAACCGAGGACTAAAGATTGTGCATGGTTACGATCAAGTTAACATGAAGCTCGTTGTCACTATCACTGTTCTCGCTTTGAAAATTTCCTAAGTATCGCAACCAGTCCATCTATATGAACTATGGTTCGACTTATATAAATCTCTAATTTTAAGCCTTTGAGCTTTGATAACCAGCCATTTATTAGCCATCAAAAACTGATAAATTCCTAGGTGGCAAAAGCGCTAATGATCCCATACGTTCTTTATAAAATTTCGAATTTTCAAAGCATCATTTCTCATTGATTATCTGGTATATCGGGTTCAAATTTTCAGAGATAGCTCATTATGCAATTCACTTTCAATATTCAGTACTTTTCTCTTGGCTGACTGATTAGAACAGGATAACCTTGTGCGAATAAGGCAAAAAACGCAAGCAAAGATTCACTTATACCTGACGTAAATCACGTGCGGCGTTACTGGAGACGATCTGTGCCAGAGGTCCTATTTATCCGTCCTTTCACTCGATGGGCGAAGAGGTCCCCAGGGAAGAGGCCATACTCGTGAGGATTGATCAGTGGGATGGGCTTGAGAGGCATAAGAGGACTGCCTCCCATTATTCCTTGCCCTGGCGTAGTATATCTATGGGTCCGTTCGACTGACCCAAGAGAAAACGACGGAGAGATGAGTGTAGGGGCTTTCGCCGGGATATGTGAATTTCACAAAAGTTATTTTTAGATCGGAAGTCTGTTTCCCGAGACGTCCGCGACTATGAAGCATGACGTCATACGAATATATCAGGCATTGTGCAATGGCTTTCAGAGTCGTATTCTCCATTCAACAACCCATTAAGATTCACAACAAATTGTGGGAATCTATCTCCTACTCCGGACAAGATGTATTAGTTCACATCTGAAAGTCAACAAACCGTAATTCCACCTGGGACGCCATTTTGTTTCTTCTGACTTGGTGGACTTCCCTGGAAAAAGACTTCCGTTTTCGTGTCGTCTCAAAATAACTTAACTGAAATTAACATATCACAAGGGCTAGAATGAGCGACTTCCTCTCTGTCTCCTTAATTTTCTGTTGATTGACCCTATTCCGGAATAAGAATACGTGGAGTGGTGATTTGAAACAGTATCAGCGGCATGTCTGGCGTTTTGAAGGAGGCAGTGTGGCCCAGTGGTTAGAGTGCTTAGATCCGGAGATCCCGGGTTCAAGACCCGCTTTGACCACTGGTTGAATTTGATCCTGGTAGTCCCTGGTTCAACTTCCCATCTGCACTTGTAAATAGCCAACTGGTTTGCCTCCGGCCGGTCGGGATTCTTAACAGTTGTTGTTTTTGTTCTGTTCCGTCGTTTCGTTGTGTTTCATTGGCCCAGAAAAGCCCCTATGGGGAGCGGTCAATTAAGTTTGTATTGTATTGAATTGTTTTGAGGGAACGAGGATAAAAATATGTTCAAAGTAGCATTTTATTAGGTGTTTGACAATTTTATTGTGAATTTCCGTAGAAATGAATGATTTCTAACTTCCATTCCATGTATTCCTATTCGGGAATACGGTCAATCGAAAACACCTTATATTAGAAAGCGCGAGAACATCCTTATAAGAAAGAGCAGGTGTCCTTGGGTTGTACGTCAGAAATGGCTAATCTTGGGAGACGATCTACGATGGCGTACTCAAACACTCGATTCCCTTAGCCAGTATTCTAGTGCATAGCAAGGCCAATAAATAATCAAGCTCTTTCTCCTGTGAACAAGAAAACGAGTTGCAAATCCAAATGGGAATGCTGAAAAGGGAATTAGGGGAAAAAACCTGCAGATAAAATGTCCTTATTAACTCGACCCCAGAATTGTCCCTTTAAGTAATTGATTGTTTTAGATTGCTTTGGAGAGTTCGTTAACGGAGGAAAGAAAGAGAGGGCGCGAGTATGCTGAGGAAATTAAAGAACAAACCAAGAAAGAAATGCTGGAATACTTTATGGAGAAACAAGAGGTACATAGGTGAATTCCTAATGACAACTTAGGACCAATGCGGCTCCATTGTCGATTTTCAATTTATCGCGTGTTACATTCAAGGTTTCGGTTCTAAGCACGCGCGGCCAAGAAAATTAGAGCTCCAAACTCAATGCACATGCGCAGAACAGAAATCTCGTATTTGTATTTTGAAATTTAAAGGTGCTATGACCACGGAAAGACTTGAATCTCACCAATCTCGACCCCAGAGCTCTTATCTTGACTGAGGAAGAGAAAAGCTGTGGGGAACCCTGAAACAAACTGTCTTCTCATTGGTTTTCGTGAAAAACAATCAAAAGCGTCTCTAATTGGTGCATTCATGTTAGCAAGAGGAGTGAGCAGTCGCCGTAAGGTTCAAATAGCCATTTTTTGGCTACAAGAATCCTACGGCGCATCTTCTCCTAGACAGAGTTTCCCAGAGCCCTGTGTCGATCCAAGGCTCTGGTGACGAGAATGGAATCTCACTGGATACATTACACTTGATAAGCTGCCACGAAATTATTATTATTGCTCTGGCACGACCATGATAACCGTCCCAAGTACTTAGTTTTTCAGACTTTCGCAGCTACCCACTCCACTCGTTCAAACCTTTTCGTTTTCCCCACAGGCAGATAAAACGGCGCGTCAAAAGCATCTTCACTGCTTGGACCTGTTTCTAGAGAGTGCAAGGGCCCAGTTGAAAACGCTGATGGAGGAGCAACCTGGGAAAGATCCCCCTCGCCAGCCTAATGGAACATAGCGTTTTGTGACTCTGAGTGACGCCCCACGAACTAGCCTTCGAAAAAGAACCTTTCTCTTCCCGTACTCAGGCGCGTAGCGTCCTATACGCAAATACGCACGTGCGTACTTGAAGTGACCAGAAAATTTTAAAATTTTAAGCAATTGTTTCTATTTTTAACTTTTACTTGTACGCAACCAAGATTTCCTTATGAAAACACCACTTTGATTTAATTTTAAAAACTTAAACAAAAGCTATACCATGTTCTCACTTAGTTTTGCATTGTACTTTTTTTTACACTAAACAATGCAGTGTTGTTTGGTCAGCGTGCAACAAAAAGGCGAAGTTGCAAAGGAGCGACGTTCCAAGAACGTTCTTGACAAAGGAGCGACGTTCCGAGAACGTTGTTGACAATTCCAGTCACGCTAGCACGACCAAAACAATGTTTTGTTTGCGCCAAGTTTGCTCAAAATAAGGGCAAGACGCTTTGTTCTTTGCTTGTATTCACACAACTATTTCGAACAAGAAATAAAGAACGCAGTATTTTTCACTTAAGTTTACTTAAGTTTCTAGATCATATATACTTGTGCGTACTTGAAAACATGACCACGCTACGCGCCTGGTACTTCGGGGTGATGGTAAAAAAGAAGAGCGACTAAAGTTAAATTCCAGTTCCCAGGCTGAAGCCAGGGCGACTAAGACTGCAAATGTTTTGGTTCACTTTGTAAATTTCGGGAAATTTGGCTCTTTAGTGTAGAGGTATAACTCTATCCGGATTATCGATATGATTTCGATAATATGTCCGGGAGGTCTCTATTTTTATCGTTTCAACGGTAAAACAAAGCTTTTTTTCTGTTATTAGTTTCTTTTAATTCCTAGTCCCTGGTAATATGTCGGTCTCCTTAAAGTTTTACATGAACCTTATCATGATTTGTCTTCTCGCAATATTTGCAATCCTTTCCACTTTGAAGGTACTGGCCAAGAGAGCTTAGAAAACCACCCAGTTTATGGTTTCATTTGAGCTTCACTTTTTTTTTATCAAAAACGGTTCTCTGTGAAAAAAAAAGATTGTAAAGTAAAAGGCATAAAGATATGTTTGTTTAGGTTGGAGCTTTCAAAAGTTTTGAAATTCGAAGAACGTAGTTTTTGCAAACGAAACTTAGATGGTTCGTTTTAAAAGAAATGTAATATTTTTTTCAAGTATAGAAACTTCTCTCCTTTATAGGAGTTTTTAAATTGCAATAACCGTTTTAATTATACTCTTTTTACTGCAACGGCGGACATCTTGGATTCTGTTGTTCAAAGGAGGGTCTAAGGAATGTATCATTGGATGCCCAGGGAACAAATACACAAGTGTCGTGGGTCTCGATTGAGTTTCAGTTTAAGAATTGTAAAAGCAGTTTGATGTTTAAATTCCCACTTTTGGAAGCAGTTTGATGTTTATATTCCCACGTTTAATTTTACCCAATCTAAGACAAAGAAAACCAAAAAATTCGGGTAATTTTGCACCGTTTAACCTCTCGGAATAATAGAATCCAAGATGGCCGCTGTGTCAAAAATTGGTGGTTACACGCATGACGTCATCTCCGTCGTGTTGGACTAAAATTTTTATATCACAAAACGGTAATACTCATCGGCAAGATGAGCTTGGGGTAAGGTGCCCGAGAAAGTTGTGCCTGAACACGCATGTCCAGACACAAACGAGGTGGCAGCCAGGGTATACCAAAGTCCACCACCCCAATCACACTGACGAAGCAGTCAGTCATGCTTACCAATGGGAGGGATGGGCAAGAGCACAATTAACATGTCGTAACTGACAATTGATTGCCGATGAGCACTTAGGGCGCCCCCACAGCCCCAGCGCGTAACACTGCTGGCAAGCAATGCCTCGATTTTAACTTTGCCTAAATTATTAAAACTTCTAACAGGTAACTTGTGTCTTCGTCAGAACCTCATGCAAAAGACGTAAATTTTAGTCAAAGAAAAGTTCCCCGGAGAGCATATGACGCACGCATTTGTGAATGTGATGATAGTATACCCCAGTTGAGGTGATGGCTGAGTCATTTACAGCAAAGGAGACTTTCAATAAAGTTCTTTGTCTTCTTCATGTTGAGGAGCTTAAGCAAAGACGACGACGACGGATACGATAACGCCACATAACAATAGGTTTAATTAGCAAAAACAATAGTTCTGCAAGTCCTGCAAGTGTGCTTTATATTTTGAGACATTTCTTTGCCGTTCTGTGGCCAGTTTCTCGAAAGTCCCGAAAAGCCATTTGTTAACCTACCAACCGCTTGTTCAGGAAAGCCGATCTTTCAACATGTTTTGAAGATAACACAATGTAAACTGACTGTGAAGTTTGACGACTTAAATCCTCTCCGTTCTTGAGATAAAAAGGGAATTGTGACACCCGATAATGGCCCGTAAAGTTTCGGGACTTTTGAGAAACGGGCCCCAGGTCCTGACAACGACGTGATCCCAGGAGGAAGAGAGCACCTTACGATGAATTTTCAATTTTCCTCTAAATATCCACACCGTTCTCACCAATTTTATTATTGAAATGTGAACTCATATTCTCCATGCTGAGCGACGTGGAGTAAACTCAAAATTATTACAGTAACGAGAAATAATATTTTTAGACAACGTTCTCGTAGCCGTCGTTGTCGTCCTTGCTGAAGGTCCCTATTGGGGAGTTTAAGCAAAGACGACGGCTACAGCTACGGCAACGCCACGAAGCAAGAACATGATTGGTTAAAAAGGAGAAATACTCGTGCTACACGTGCAACACGAATTTCCGTGCATTTCTCTGCCGTACTCCACAAAACAACAACGTGAAATCACCAAATTTTAGGTTTTGATGACCACGTGAGCATATAACAATGAAACAGTTATTTTCTGTTTTGACTTTTAAACCGTTCGTACCCATTCAGTTACAGGGTAGTTCGCCTGCATCGTGCAAGGTGAACAAGACAGAATAATCGCGAAATACTTGCGATAGCGCTACGTTATATTTTGGACAGACGTTTTCGTTGCCGTAGCCGTCGTCTTTGCTTAAACTCCCTAATTTTATTTGCCGGACGACCTCTCGTGACATCCAACATTTGCTTCAACTTCTGTGTGATTTTGTCTACCAGCAAAGTTAAAACCGTTTGTTACTCCCTTCAACAGTGTTCAAACAAGTTGAATCGAAGTTTATTGAGTTTAAAAGCGTTTAAGGCTTGCTTCAACATCCATTCAACAATTCGTTTGTTATGGCGAAGGACAAATGAAGTTGAATCCACTTGCCACCATCTTTCAACAGTGTTTACTATGCGAATGCGCACTAATAATGACAGGTGTCAAATAGAAGAACACGCGTCTACTGTTCCATCAAGCATGTGTTGGCAACGTTGGCCACCCGCGACTTTCAACAGCGTTCAACAAAATCGGACCGAGGGATGTTGAAATTCCTGAACTCTTTTGGCCAGACCCTAAAGTAAAGTAACCGTATTTAACTTCGATAACTCGTCCGTATAACAGTAATAAACCTAATCCAGGAACTCGAGAAAGTCCAGCGTCGGGCTGTGCGGTTTGTTACATCGGATTATTTTAATTATGAAGAGGGAACAATTACACGTCACCAATTGAAACTGGGCTGGAAACCCCTAAGAGACCGCAGAGATGCAGCCACCTTATGTCTTTTCAACCAAGGACTTAACAAACTGGCGAACATTCCAACAAAGAATCTATCCCAACCCTCAAGACATTCCCGCCATATGCCTAAAAAACACATTAACGTTCCTTTTGCTAGAACCAACATTTTCAAATTTAGTTTTTTGCCTAGAGCAATTAG
>NC_090888.1:63382521-63385021 GCF_036669925.1 Montipora capricornis
GTTGTATATTGTGCTACTTTTAATTAGAAACATTTCCGTTATTTACACACATTTAACAACTATCAAGGGCGGATCTAGGATTTTGGCCAGGGGGGTGCACATGTCAGACGGAAATGCACAGGAAGCCCAATCTTTATGTGTTAGACAATGTATAATATATGCTTTTAAGAGAGGGCCTGAATGGGGGGGGGGGGGGGGGGGCACATGTCGGTTGTCGGTTAAAATTTCATTACTTTGTCGGTTGTCGGTTAAAATTTTCGACCTTTGTCGGTTGTCCGTAAATTCCAGTTAATTTTTTTGTCGCTAATCGGTAATTTTTTCCTCGTTTTGTTGGTAGTCAATAATATTTTTTAGACCTTTGTCGCTAGTCGGTTAACCCCATTCACACCCTCTGTAGCATGATAAATCTGTAAATGATGAGACAAATACAAATCTAACTTAATGCAGTTTTTGTGCTTTTAATATCCTCTAGTAGCTTAATTGGCTTTGCCGTTTTTTAGCTAAGCTTACATTACTAGGAAGAATTATGAGTGTAACATGACAGTAATTTCAGGCGCTTGCTGTGTGATTGTTTACAATTGTTAAGTTCACGTATATATGTTACGTTTTTTTTTTTGGTAACCGAGGGGGGGTGCACGTGCACCCAGTGCACCTCCCCTAGATGCGCCCTTGACTATGACGGAATCAGATATTTTGTTGCGAACTGTTAGTCGTAAAAATACAGTACAGTAACTGTATACCGTAGAAGATTAGACGATGTTAAGTTTATTATACCGTTAACATACAAGTTGCCACTGAACTTTGTTTAAAGCCAGTAGATCGCTTGAAAGGGTGATGATTGTTCTATTCTTTCCTTGCATGAAGTGTATTTGTATGATACGCCATTAAAATTGACATTAGACCACGCCCAGTGAGTATTTTTAGTTACTGAGCCTGTATTAAGCGGCCACCTGTATTAAGCGGCCAGTTTCTCAAGTCCCGAGGGTGGCCATTATATACAGGTTGGACTGTAGCTGCATATCTAATTTTGGGGCTGAGACTGAAGGTTCTTATGTTTTTCGCGATTTGTGCCTAGAAACATGTTCTTCATGTGGCATACGAAATTCGTCTGCAAACTCAGTTGTTCTTTTGGGTCAGTTAATGCAATAAGAATTGAAAACCACGTTGATAAAGTTAATTGAGTCAATTTTCCTGTAAGACTGACAGTTAAACATCATTTTCCTTCACCTGTATTTCTATTTCTCACAAAAACGGCAAAAGGAAATTATAATCTGCACCGAGAGGTTTTTCTCCGGGTGACTCCGGTTTTCCCCTCTCGTCAAAAACTAACATTTGACTTGATTTGCGTTGATTGTTGATTTCAGTTTACATTGTCCCCAATTTCTCCAGCCTTCGGTATTTCTTAGTATGTTCTTAAAATTTTGGTTAATCTCACGCTGGACGATCTAATAAAAAAGTGTAACGCCTGTGAATTCTCTAGCCAAAATATGCTAGCAGTGGCTACCTTCCAGAATAACTGATGATCAATTAAGAAAATTTGTTTAACAAAATCAGTCAAGTTTGGACACTGTTTGGAATAAGTTCAGGTTTACTTTAGAACAGGAAACACCCTTTCGTTTCGCTGGTCAGCTTTTAATTCGAATGAAGTAATTAAAATCCTAACATCCTTGACAAATGTACTTGTTATACTGTTGCCTTTGAGCTGCTTATGTTATTTCGATGTTTGGCGAACAAGAATTCTGTTATAGAGGATGCCACCAGCGCGTTATTTGCAAACTGTTCTAATTTCAGACGATCATGTCACAGACTGACGGGTAAATCACTTTTCAATGCAATTACTGGATGATTCCTGGGGTGTTTGGCCTTTTTACTTATATTTGAGATTCGCTTACAATTAACAATTGTTCGAGGAAGGCGGGGTGAACATCGGTGAATAAAAAAAATGAGACGAAGTCGAGGTTTTTATTCATAGATATTCACAGAGCCTGAATGGAATAACTGTTTTAGTATAATTACGTAGGTGATTATTTGAAATGTATGCGTTTTCTTTTAAATAATTAATTTTTTCGTCTTTAACTTCAGCTAAAAGGCCTGTGGCCAGTTTGAAAAAATCCGCTTAGAAACAATCAGCGCAGAGAATTTTCAATAATCACCTATGTAAATATACTAATGGTAACTAATAGTGTCTGTATGGCCGGTAACCGGTGAAGGTCTAGCTTAAGAAGACTGAATCGCCGGCAGTGAGACTTGAAAACGTTTCTGTGAAGTAAGGTCATGTAAAGCAACGGTGAAAACACACTACCATACGAGACCACAGCCGAGGCAGAATCGAACCCGGGACACTCGCACGTCAAGCGTTTCTCATAACCGCTGAGGCACCGAGGCCTGTTATTTGCTTCTGGAACTTTTAAGGTGTGTATCATGTTACCATCGCTATTATTTGAATGCTAACCATAGAGCTAGCCGAAGCGCTTAGTGCGCCTAGTCAGATTAACCGATG
>NC_090888.1:63390021-63402521 GCF_036669925.1 Montipora capricornis
ATTCCATACTTTCGTATGTCATCCATCTGATCTTCCAAGATTGGGACTCACGATAAGAAGGACTGATTTACATTTAACATCGGACTCGGATCAAAGAAAATCGCAAGCGTACTAAAGAAACAACCATGTAGCAAACAGACTTGCCAAATCCTGTTGCAGGTTTATCAAAACCATCATTACCGGTAACGACTGCATGGATAGCTTGCGGTTGTTCCGCCTTAGGCACAAAGGTCAAGTGGCATTTCTTAACGCGCGAAATCAATCATCCTACAGAAACTTGGCGTTATAATTTCCTTTCACATTATCCCCATGTATCCAGTGTAAAAGCACTCTGAATAAACCATGCCCAAATAAGGAATCTTTTTTCCAAATATTGGGGGGAAAATGGCGTCATTCCGAGCATGCGCCTGCCAGTAATACAGGACTCTCTCTTTTCCCGCCTGGGTTCCAGGCCCAATTTCAGGGCGGGGCAAGAATGAGTCCTGGAACAGGACTTGGAAAGGAAAGGACACTTCATACTCACATTCGATAAATTAACGACATAGTACTCAGAAACCGTTTTTTGTTTTGTTTTTGCGGTAGTCTCTTGAAAAGCCAGTGAAAATAAAAAGTTTTTTTCGTAAAGAGATTCAGTGTTTTGTTTCCGGAGTGGTGATTGTCCGAGGGGTAGGGCAGGATTAAATGAATTCCTCAGACACGTCTCATTTTTTCAACGGGAGCAAATGACACGATGGGGAATAACTGTGTTTTTGGCCTGTTCTCAGCTCACCCAAAAAATTATTCAGGTGGTCAAAGCATGCTATTTATAGGCGCCCGGAAACGAGAAAACATTGTTTCCCAAAATGTTCCCTCGGCGCGCAAAAGAGGAAACCTTTGCCGAGGAAGCAAAATTGTTTCTGAATAGTTTTGCATCCGCAAAATTGTTTCCTTGTTTGTGGGCGCCTTTAATATCCATTTCCTCCAGCTTTCTGTTCTTGACATTTTTATTTCAACAGCAAGGAGATGGAAATATTTCACACAATCGCAGTTTACGTTATTTGGGGTACAGTTAGGGAGTTAAAAGGGACCTTTAGATTCTTGGACGAAGACGAGAACTAGTTCGAGATTTGACTGTTTATTTTTAGCGAAAATACGTAGAAAGTTTATAACTTGGACGATTAATCTTACTCATTGCTATAGCAGTATCGTTGCTCAGATATTCTTGTTGTTGATAACTGAGCCTAAATGCCAAAACGGCTGCCGTGTAGTTGACTTGTTTTAACACGACATTTTTGCAAAACCTCGTACTAAACGTGAAACCGGGAGTGACATAAGCATAAACGTAAGCATAGGAAAAGGGAATCGTTTCCATTTTTTAATGCTTGCGTCAATTCAATAATTGTGTAAACCGGGTGCAACGTAAGCAGAAGCGGGAGACCGAGGTGTCAGCTGTTCAATTTCATTTCAGCGGATAGTCAAGTTAGTAGTGCCTAAGACGGCTTGCGTAGGAACTGTTTTTTACGAGAAACTTGGTGAAGCGGTTCGCAATTATCCCTGCCTTCCGTCAATTCAAATGAAGTTCTTTCCTCTTTTGGAAAATATCATTTACCCAACAGGACCTCTGTTTGTTTTCTCGCTCTCTCTATTGCCTACTAAAATAACCTTGAAGAAACATATTAGATTTCAGTTCATTATTTCCAGTCTCTTCTGTTTTTTCCCGTTACTTTTTTAGTATTTTAATTCAAATTAGTTGTAACTGCCATATTTTATCATATTTTTTTCAGTATTACGTCAACATCCATTTACTGTTTAACAATTATTCGCCGAATCGAAGGCGAGGTGAATATCGGTGACTAAATAGCCGAGACGATGTCGAGGTTTTTATTCACCGAGCTTGAGGTGAATAATTGTTTTAGCGCAGAGAATTTTCAATAATCACCTATGTATTTATACTAATTAAAAAGCAGCAATTTCGAAGGAAGACAATCGTGGCTCGTCCCATTCTCCAGCAATTTTTTTTTCTGGAGCTAACTACGCTTGCACACGTCACATCTCTTATGTGTTTATGCAGTGATTACAAGTGTTTATGCTTATGTCGCAGTGTAAACCGGGCTTTAGGACCTTTCATCGGCAGGAGTCCGATTACTGTCATCGTATATTTTTACTCTTAAACTGCTCGTACCAAATTACTTTCAGGATAATTTGTTCACATTGTAGTTGGAGCTGACAATCGCGAAACTGAGTCACGATAGGGCAAAGTGAGTTGTCGTTTTCATCGACGACCATCGACATCCGCGTGGAAGATCTAGAAGTTGCTGCCGGATACGATACCGACGTCATGGCGTATGTACACAAACGGTATACAAACTATTTGACAGGCCATTCACTTCACTCTGCAAAAAAAAAATGACCTTAGAGTCAAAGTCGACACTTTTAGCTTCCTTCCCTTACGATCGACGAATAAATGGCTCTAGTCAATCTTGTCTTAAGTTCCTCAGACGCGTTTATGCCAGTTTTTTTTTTATAAGTGACTCCACCATCCCAAACTACGACAAATAAAAATAACCGTTTTAGGCAAGATATTGCGAAAGAGCGGCCTGCGTATTGGCGGGACTATTTTAAAGCGGGATTAATCCCGCGATAAAATATCCCGCCAGCTACTGAATGCCATGCCCACATTTCAGCCACTCAGATTGAATTGGCCAAAAGGTTCCAATCCGATCTCGGAACGGACCTTCATTTCTTAATTTAGCAAATAGGAGAGGCTTGGATGATTGCAAACAAGCCAAAACGCGACTCAAACAAGTCGCGTTTCAGTGATCACGTACATTCCTATACTTACATAGCAGGTTAAGTGGTCACGTACATGGTCGAATGATAAGCTAAAAAGGTAGAACACAGCCGCTAGACAGTATAGACTCAAGAAACTTTCGCAAATGATTGCGTGTACGTGTACACAGCGAAATTATTTGAGCTACTACTTTTATTTGTAAGCATAGCGTCTAGTTTAGCTCTTTTATCTTTGAAACAGCCAGGAAAGGTAAGGGATTTAGTAGATTTGTTCAGTTCAGAACGTAAACACTGATTATAATTAGACATTTCATCTGGTTCTAGTCCCCGCTAAAAAGTTTTCTAGACCACTCAAAAGAGGCCTTAACTATAACATTCAGCTTAATTACAATGAACATTATATATAAAGCAAAACAATATCGAGTGTCGAAAATCGTGTATCTCGCACAAAGCATCTATTTTAGAGAAAGAAAGTATTGACTAGCATCTCGCCTTTTGTCCCAAGGTTGTCACGAACGGTCCTTTCGAGAAATCATGGGAGAAAACTGGGGAAAATAGGCAAATTAAAATTCCTTGGCAGCCGTGAATATGTCTTTGTTTACATAACAAAAGGTAACATACTATGTGATGTGATTGGGTCTCGTGGATAAAGCCCTCCACGTGGACTTCCTCCTGTCCTCTAATTGGTGAATCAGTAGTGGCGCGAGAAACCAAATTGACCCGCACATCGATTCATCGAATTAGTCTTCGACGGGTCTCTGTAACAGAGTGAAGCTTTCACTCAAACTTCTTTTGTTTTTCTCTTTCTCTGGTTTGTTTCTTTCTTGGCCGGGAAATATTCTTTTGACTTTAAATTAGTCCACGTTTGTGCTGTTTTGTAGTCTGGAACTTCTGGGGGTAATTTACGGTAAGTAACCTTATCGAAATCATAGTTAAAAATAAGCGCGCGCTTTTTACGCGCTTTGGCGCCAATTTGGTTTGGAAATCATTTTAAGGCAAAATTACGCCGCTTTTTTGGGACGGAATCACAAAAGCTTCTTATTTCAACTGCCTCTTCATTCCCACAGACATCAACTGATCAATTTCTGTTCGAAGACTCGCTCTTGAACTCGCCTCGTCGACATAAACAATGGAAGACCCGCCAAAACACAACGATATAAATCTTGAAGACAGTGGCTGCGTCGAAGATGGTCTTCGAAGCCCTTTCAGTTGTGGCGACGAAGAAAACACAGTAATGGTGAGTATTTATTTGCTACAAAACGCTGCTTGAAATATACATGTGTTCATAAATTTCATTTGATTTTCCTCGTGTTCCTAGCACGAGGGCCGAAGCGATTTCCACATGCTTTGCCAAAACTATAAATTGTAAGCCAGTGCATAGACAACCATATTTACTTGTGCTCTTGGGTTATTAAAGAATACATTTGCCTAGTTTCCAAAGATCGGAGGTTATTATAGTGTAGAATTTTTCGAGTCAATGAAGTTGAACATGTGTCATTAGAAAGTGACGTCATGCATATGATTCCCGAAAGCTGCATATCGTTAATTACACGTGCTAGTAGCGAGGCGAAGCTACCGGCAACTTTTGAGTGTTCTTGTAAATTTCACATACCTACAAGAATGACATCGGTAAGTTAAGCCCGTCTAGAATTTGTCGTGATCTGGTCTTCTCATCGCTTACAACTTTAATTGTTAAGTGAGCGTCAAGCTTAATAATATAATGGCAATCGTGACCTCCCGACTCTCAACCCCATTGTAGGCCTGTTTGGTTTATCATGGATCATTCTGCTCTGTTCTTTGCTTAGAAACCAGTTAGCGAGAAGAAAATTATGTACGATCTTTGACTAAAGGCGAGAACACTATACAGATTTGTAACTTTTTAGGGCGACCATGCCAGTCGCCACCTGACAGTTTGTGGCCTTTGTACATCATGACTACGAACTCAAATTTCAAAACATGTTCAAAAGAATTCATGGTGAATTGATCTTTACAAGTTGATTTTGTCCGTGCGAAGTAGATGTTTTACGAGAGTTTTAATTTCTGATGTTGAAACTTTACAAGTGTTGCGTGAACTGACGCGTTAAGGACGTCGAAGCTACTTTTCTCGAACGGAAACATACGGGTTCCCTCTGAAACATGCGTGGAAAATAAAGCATTTAAAGTCGTTGACAGGAGTCTTGAAAGAAAACTTGTTCTTAAGTTGAAGTCAGTTTCAAGTGTTATAACTGTTTGTATTACCGATACGCTTGATTGCTCGTCTTTCGTCGACAGTTTAAAAATGTACTGGAATGTGATCTGTGAAAACCCTCTTCAGCTATAAAAAGTCGTTCTGTGTACTCTCCTTACTTTTCTTGTGCCGTTTCCTCGTAGTTAAGGAAATTTGGTTCACCTCTGGATGTCCAGGACTAAAGAAAAAATGGCTTTCGGAAATTTCTTTTGTCCTCATTCTTAAAGACCCAAATATAACTACATACCCTATTGTTAATGAGACAAAAATTATCACGATTTTTTACAGTCGTGGAAAGAGGAGAATTTACTGGAACTAATGGACCAGTTCTTTTCTGCAATTAACTTGATCTTTTTTTGACTAACTTTTTGCAAATTTTTAGCAGCTATCCTTCAGTTATTTAATTATGTCATGTGTAGATATTTGATAACAACTTGCCATTGTTTTCGCATTTACAAAAGACTATCAAAGGCTTCTATAAGTCAACTCATTCATGCATAATTGTGATAACGGCTGTAAGAAAGGATGAAAAATGTTGCTTGGCAGCTATTTGTTTGCAGCTTTTGTGCCGGATTCTAGGTAGCGTTAACTTTCGTGTGGTTTAGTACACAGGAAAAAATAACAGATTCCCATTTTTGGATATTTTAGGGTATTTTGAAGAGTAGCAATAAAAATCCCAAATTTGGCAAAGTGAGACAAGTCCCAACCAGGGAAATTTATTCCCAACCAAGTTCCCTGACTGGGACTTGTCTCACTCTTCCAAATTTGGGATTTTTGTTGGTATTCTTCAAAATACCCTAAAATATCCAAAAAATGGAATCTGTTATTTTTTCCTGTGGTATCTAAGGAATGGTGTTAAATTAATTAATTAAGCTGATAAATGACTACACACCTTTGTTATTAATGTGACCTTGTCGCCTGTGCTGTTTATGAATACTGCTTTCTGCATGTCTACACACATTTTGTTCACCCTTATGTCTGTTTATGCAGAGTTCTCCATGACTTATTCATGTTTCAAAACAATTTAGTTCTCACTTACACTTAGAAGACTGGCAAACTGCTAGTGTTTTATTTGGCCAAAATTTAGTGAATATATCTATGTTTAGAAATTCACATGAAAAATTGAAATCTACATATGCAGTAAGAATAAACTAGACTTACAGAAGCAAAAATAAAGAGCTTTGTTGCAATGTTGGTATCATTTACTTCAGGCCTAGAGAAAGGTTGAAATCCCAACCTGCCGGTTGGGCAAGTAAACTTGATCAAGGGATTCCTCCCCTTTCCTGGGTGAATTGATCATGAAAAAACAGGGGAGTATTTTTTGTTGCTTGACATTTTTTGAATTCTTTATGACCAAGCGGTTATTTGCCTGGTGGGCAAGTTGTCAGAGAAGTCACTCCCTTTGAATGAAAACCTGATGGGACTTTTCTCAAGCACTGTTCTTTACCGATCTATACTCTGTCTTAGAAGGTGCAAGCCTTAAACATTACTCACTCCTCACTTTACTATGTGGAAATCTGCTATTTTATAGGAACTGTTCTTGTATGCTTTTGGTGAAGTATGCATGACCCAGGCAAAAAAGTTTAAG
The DNA here is from genome assembly GCF_036669925.1 of Montipora capricornis. Lineage (NCBI taxonomy): Eukaryota > Metazoa > Cnidaria > Anthozoa > Scleractinia > Acroporidae > Montipora > Montipora capricornis. The sequence goes on from NC_090888.1 coordinate 63,396,606, forward strand.
ATCTTAACAAGGCTCTTAGAGGATCTTTTAAGGAATTTAGTGTTTGGATCCCTGGAAATCTTCATTAAGGCCTTAAAAAATCTTAAGTTTTTTACCAGGATAAATCGATCAGGCCAAGGACAGCCCGATTAACATCTCAGAGAATCCCTTCTTTTTTGTAACATTTCTTGCAGCTTGATCAGCTAGACTTGTCTGGTGTCAATGATTCAAAATACCAGTCCAAGTCAAGTCTAAAGCCAGATGCCAGTCCAAGAAACGATCATTGTTTTCACGTTCTGGTTGCGAAGTGGGACGATTCCCCTGAGGGACAGAAATGGTATGAGGTGTGGAAGCGGCATAGCTTATCCATCATCGTCATCTGCATCACCACGCTCTTGCTTATCTACAGCATTGTAGCTATTGGTGTGAGTGGATTTGAGAAGGCCCAATGGCTATTTGGCATTACTATGTTTCTTTGGTTCTGTTTGACATACATGTTTGTCCGGGATCATTGGGGAGCTCGCATTTACCAACTGTGCATGGAACCAGTTATAGCTGCAGTAAAGAGCTGGTGGCGATACTTAAAATGGTATGTAATTCTTTGTTTTCTTGTTAGAATTGAAAGTCAGGTAAATTCCCACACATTAGCCACCAAGGGCCCACTAAGCAAGAGCTTACAGTACAGCTCAAAACTATTAGTGCATTTGTGAGTGGTAATACCTTGTCTTTGCCAACAGTGTTTATTGCAAAATCACTTAGGTTGGACGAAAACCGCAACTGAGGCAAAGATGACAGGTTAAGGGCAGAATGTCTCTGTGTGGCTTGTCTTATTTGGGAACTCTTTGTGATAGCATTAGGTCACTCTCTGTGGGTTTATGGTTAAAAAGGGGGATGTAGTGGATTTCTTTCAAAGAAATAGTTTGTCAACAAACAACACATCTTGGGTAGTTTACAAAATTACAAAATAAATCAATTCTTACTAGTTAGTACACAAAGCAATTGTCATTTATCTAAGTAAGGGCCCGTATGCAATAGGCTGACAAAATTTGTTTGACTCAACAAAAAACGGAACAAAAATAGTCTCCCAACTTTTCAATTTGTTGATCGCGGCTGCACTTAAAAACTTTTTCTTTACATCATGCTGCATAAATTGTAAAATATGTATAGTTTTCACGCCTGGCAAAAATTTGTCGGATGATGGCACCTTTGAAGTTTGGTAAGCTAAGGCTTGAGAAAATTTTGTGGGGAAAAAAATTACTGTGGGCACTTGTATCATGGAATGATGACAGATTTTTTGCTAAAAAAACAAAAATTTGGCCAGTGTGTGCGGTCCCTATGGCCTAATCTAAGTTTGTCTCAGTATTCCATTTACCTTAAATTGTTTGGGTCACCTACTTGATTTGTTGTATTAACTATTTAGGTGTCCCAAACTCCACACAATTACAGAATTCAAAAATATCTTTTTTCTATTTTATTGTCTGTAACTGAGCCATGACTTAGTATTTAAATCCTTTTGGTAACAATATTTTATGTGAGTTAAATAACAATTGAGTTTATCATTGAGTACAGGGCTTGAAATTAACGAAAAAATCCAGTCGCAATTTTGCGACAAGATGCAAACATTTATTCATATTTTCGCAAATTTAAAGAAACTGTTGAAAATGGCAAATGCACTTTTAATGGGATGCTCAAAACACAGTCTGAGGCCAGTGCCATCACCTTTTTGCTGGTTTTTCCATGGAGGGTAACATCTTTTTTTTTTTTTTTTTTCATTTTGAAATGGTTTTATGACTGCACTGCTCTTACACACTGTAGTAAGGTTGTAAATACTGGACATCCGTGAAACCAGATAATGTGTCGTTGAATATTTTGTTATCTTTTGATTCATTCATTCATTGCAGGGTTTTCCTTGTTCTTATTCTGGCTGCTCTTGGAGTTTTCTTTGGCCTTGACACTGCCAAACAACCTATACGCTTTGTTTCCCTTGCTGGATTATTTTGCAACATTTTGTTTTGTTGGATCTTCTCTAAGCACCGTAGAAAGGTAGGTGTTTTGGTGCACTTGCTTTGCTGTAGGTGTCAGACATCATCTACTGCCAATCTTGTACATGTAGACCTCTCTTCAATGCAACACCACCCCAAATGCGAGTCACAATTAAAATAATTATTCTAACTTAGCCCTTTATTGGTTTAGGCCACACATTTATTTACCATGTGAAAAGGCTTTTCAAACTTTGGTTAACAACAGTAGACCCACAAAGTTTATTTTTGGAAGTTGGGTTGTTAACTCATACGAGGGTGTTGTTCAAGTGCCAGAACTGATGACAGATGAGAACAAATGTCAACAATTTGTTTTTGATTGTCAAGTAGGTGAAGGTGGATAAAGTACTGTAGAGATGATTAATTTACCATACAGGGCTCGAAATTAATGAAAAAATCCAGTCGCAATTTGTGACAAGATATGAAAATTTAGTCGCAATGTCGCAAATTTTAGTCGTAAAATCGCCGCGCTGCATTGTGTTGTCAGCGGTTGAGCAAAAAATATGAGCCCGCAATACCTGTGTGTAAAGAAACCGCTGAGAATGGCGAATGATCGAAGGAATGGAGCTGTGCACGTAACATGCAAAATTACTCTAGTCAACAATTACGCTATCTTCAGAGAAAATTCACAGCGAGAAACGAAATAATTGTCATTTATTTTAGCAAATGTAGCAGCAAATTGGCAACTCCTAACCCTTTCCTTTTGAAAGAGCGAAGGTGACAACAAGTCGCAAATTTGCGACTTCTCCAGATATTTTAGGGCCGCAAGGGGAAAAATTTAGTCGCAAATGCGACTGTATTGGTCGCAATTTCAAACCCTGCCATATCCGTCAAAATTAAAAAAAATTGATGAGGTAAGAATAGCCTGTCACATTTTAAAATGACTTCAGTTAATTTAGCTTTAGTATAATTACTAGAATCAACTCTTCCTCCTTCTCTGGTTGGGTGCTCTATTAGTTACTAAACGTTTTTTTTTACCATAATCTGACTTCTTTTAGATTAAGTGGCGTCCTGTCATCTGGGGTCTTGCTCTGCAGTTTATATTTGGTCTTCTCATTCTACGCACAACAATTGGTTTCCGAGCTTTCAAGGGACTTGGTGACCAAGTTGCCCATTTTCTTGATTATACTGATGTGGGAGCCAAATTTGTGTTTGGAGACGCCTACTTGGACCATTTCTTTGCTTTCAAGGTACAGTTTAGTTAATGGCTCCTTCATTGACCATGTTCATAAATAAATAAATGAATTTTATTCTTTTGTCTTTGTGCTAATTGAGGCCAACATTCCTTGTTCTTGAGCAAAATTTTTTGTTTTGTCAATGCAAACATGGCCAGTTGGTATAATTAGTGCAAGGACAAAAGAATAATTTATTGGCTGCTATTTATAAATACTGTCTATATGGAATTGAAATTGAAGGGCTCCACCGACAGTAGTGTGCCAGTTACCCTGCTTGGCAGATATCTGCGTGGATCTCCTTGATGTTATTCAGAACTGTTTAAAATCCATTATAACCAGTTGTAGTTTTAATGCAGGCCTGTGCAATGGTGGAAGAGTGGAAGTCACTGATGTTGCATTGGCATCACAACAAGCATCATTGCGTGACAGATTGTCAAGCAGATCCAGGCAGAGGTTTCCTTTTCTTCTTGCTAGCGAGGAAAATCAAGGAAACCTCTGCTGTGTAGGTGTTGCAGTCAGAATCTGCTGAGATATCTGGTATTTCAGATATCCCCAATACATGTAAATTCACATTTTAGTCCGATAGTGCTCATTCCCGACCTGTGATTTTAACCCATTGACTCCTTGGAGTGAGACTCAACAGATTTTATTAGATTTTATGTCTAGCGCAAGACGATTTTATGCATCAAGTGGGGGCGTCCTACGATGGGTTAACCAGTCAAAATCCCTCTCCATTAAACACTGGTGCATCTAATCCCCAAAATTAATGATTCAACCAACAACATCTGAGAACAAAGCAGGATGGCTACATGTAAGTGAGCCCATCAGCTTGATTTGAGTCAAGTGCTATAAATTGGAGCACAGAAATGCTCAGTGTGTTCTACTTGCTACAAATGCACCTCTCACCAAAGTCAGTACTCTTATCAAAAATAGCAATGTTATAGAAGTTATGCGTAATTTATTATTTTTTTTAAAGTAATGCAATTCGTCACTCTAATCAAATATCATTATTATTATTATTATTGTTATTGTTATTATTATTATTATTATTATTATTATTACTATTATTATTATTATTATTATTATTATTATTATTATTATTATTATTATTATTATTAACCAAGGTTAGTTTTGAAAAGAATTCCATCATGTATCAACAATATTGCATTGCCATACCTCAGTCAGTGGTTTTTGTGCGTGACTGGTCCCTGGAATTATCAGAGTTAGGTTTATGAAGTTTCTGTACTGATGTTATGTTTTACTTTTTAGGTTCTTCCAACCATCATTTTCTTCAGTTCTGTTATCTCTGTTTGTTATTATGCTGGTATCATGCAAGTTGTTATAAAAAAGATCGCTTGGCTCATGCAGATCACCATGAAAACATCTGCTGTTGAATCACTGAATGCAGCAGGCAACATATTTGTAGGGCAGGTACTGTAGCATGGGTTTCCAGCCTCAAAAAGTCCTTAACCTTTTTGTTGTATTATTAGCCGTCTAAGTGTGTTTTGTAGTTTTGGACGTTTCGTGACTTGTATACATGTTGGACTCACCTATGGACATTCTATGTCTTATCACATGATGTACTCAGTTCGAACCTCGTGCTAGGTAGCCGTGTTGGCTTTTTACATTAAAGTCAAGAGTGTGTTCTTTCCATCTTAGTTTCTCTTGCATCGTTTATTGACAAAACTACAACACTTTTGGAGAGGATACATCCTTAAATTTTGCAGCTGTTGGCATTAATTTTTTCTTTTCTGTTGTTTTCTAATTTGGAAATACTGCAAATGTACCACAGGAACGCAACTGCAAAGCTTATCTAGCCACAGTTTGTCCAATACTATCAAACGTGTAGAATGCATTGTCAGCAAACACAGGGGAAATCGCTTCTGCAGTAATGAATGATTTAAAGTTCTGGTAAATTATTGTCCAGAGATTGCATGAGTAAAGAAAAATAATAATAATTATTAATAATCTTCTATTGCTCTGATACCAATTTCCACTTTTTTTTTAACAGACAGAGGCACCTCTCCTGGTCAGACCTTTCCTAGAACATGTAACTATGTCGGAACTGCATGCGATCATGACAGGCGGGTTTGCAACAATTGCAGGAGGTGTGCTGGCAGCTTACATTGAGTTTGGTGTCTCGGCATCCCATCTGTTGAGTGCCTCTGTGATGTCTGCACCAGCTGCATTGGCAATATCTAAGATAATGTACCCTGAAACTGAAATTCCAGAATCTCTAAATGAATCAGAAATTGAAATCCCAGAAGGGTAAGTCTTGAATGTTTTTTCTTATTTCAAAGTCTTCCACAGTTCTCCTCATTATTTTTTTGAACTTCCACACTCTTGTCCTGAAATACAGGCCATATATAAATAATATCCATTAAGTGTTCCAGATAACTACATGTACATGTATGTTAGTCCTCAAGGAAACTTCAACAAAACATCGAATGCAAACTTACATGTAAACTCTTAAGCTAACTTTTTTTTTTCACTCGTTTTCAGCACTGAAAGAAACGTGATTGAAGCTGCTGCCAAAGGTGCATCCACAGCAATTGCATTAGTTGCCAACATTGCTGCAAATCTGATTGCCTTTCTAGCATTCCTTGCATTTTTTAACGGAGTATTGTCATGGATCGGGTCAATGGTTGGCCATCCAGAATTCAGTTTTGAGGTTTGTTGTGCAACTATGATCTTTCAACCAATTGCAGATATGCTTAAGAGGC
>NC_090888.1:63405021-63415021 GCF_036669925.1 Montipora capricornis
TATGTAATTTGTCAATCACATAAATAACCTTAACCCTAACCCTAACCCTAGACTAATTTTTGATAATTTATTTAACTCACAAGGCACAGCTTGAAGAATGTTTTACTTTTCTTCCACTTATAAAAATTAATAAAAGTAAAAATCTGAGCAACACTGATGTATTAAAAGTGGTTATAGTGATTTAAGCTTCTGCATAACTGTTAGGACTCTGCACGTTCATAATATCGGCAAGTGTGAACGCGTGCAGAATGGTATAGTTTAATAGAATTAAGGGTAAAAAACAGTAGTTCCACTAAATAACAGTCAAGTATATTACTATTTTTGGTAAAGTGCACCCATCTCAAATATCATCTTTAAAAAAAATCGTCAACCGCATCTTCCACCTTCATGAATACATGAAGCAAAGAAAGGCCGACGAACAAGATTTCTTGAAAAATGAAAAATGAGGCGGACGAACAAGATTTCTTGAAAAATGAAAAATAAGGCGGACGCGACAACTTGAGGGACAGAGGGAGGGGGGGGGGGAGAAAGTCTGCAAAACTGCAGTATCGGCCATACGTCGTTGTAACATTATAACACAAGGTATTTCACTCTCTAACTTGAAAAGACTTAGTCGAACATGTACACCTTTGCCCCATTAATGCTACGCTCAGAGGCTGTTGATTGCACCGAAGCTCAAGAATCAACAGTGCAGGACGAAGGGGAGGTAGAAAAGTGTGTTCAGTGTTACAACATGTGTGTCTGAGATTGTAGCATTTAGAGCGGTTTTAATTGATTGTCGAAAGTAATAAGTGAATTACTGTGGTTTTGCATTACTTCACCCAGTGATTGGTTCAAAGTTCTCGCGCCACTTTTTCAACCAATCAGAAGTGAAACCAAAACCAATCGTGGCTCGCGCGTACACAATTGTGCGCGCTTTGTGTCGGCTACGTGTAATTACTTCGAGTTTTGATTGGTTTACTGGATTGTCTCCGTCCTTTTTGATTGGCCAAAGTAATTACTTCGGTTTTGGTTTTACGACACTCATTTGAAAACTGCTCTATTTGGACCCACGATGGACCTGTAAGGGGCATAAGGGCATCCATCCCCGCCAAAATTCAAACGTGTTCTTAAACCCAAACCTTGGGTAGACTTTCATATACGTGACCAAAATGGCGGAATTTACAAGAACCATTGTTATTCTGATTAGGTCGTGTTGATTTAATATTATGTTTCCTTTGATCAATGAAACATGCAATTCGGAATTGAATGTCTGATTGACGACTGCGAGTTAAATTGCAAGATAGAATGCTTGAATTGAAGCTTTGGATTTAAGAATAACAAGTTTAAATTTTGGCGGGGATGGATACACACAGGGGCTCAGGTTGCTGTTTTGACATGACAAGCTGCATTGTATTTCCGCCGTCGAAGGAATTTTCCATTGAATGATACTTAAGATAGGGTGCACCAGTTATTTTTTTAAACATTAAAAATATAAATGTATCAATAAAGTTTGGTAGATTGAACTATTTATGTAACAGGTTTCCTGTGCATGCAAACCAGTGTTGAACTAAAACGCAATTGTAACCATGATCTGCATGTGACGAGAAGCGTGGATGAAATCTCACACCTTGAAGACTTGGTGAAGGGATGTTTGCATGATCTCGCTCTGAACATAATCCTGAATAACAACAACACGTGCTTGACAGTGGACTATTTAAAACCTATCAATGCATGGCTTTGGTTAACTTTAGTCCTGTTCACAAGAAAGTGAGTGAAGGAAATTGTCACCTCTGTTCACACTAACAAAAATAGCAAGAGAAAATGCGTTTGTCATTTTTTCTTTGCGTTTATATTCGAAAAGGCCTTTCACTAATGGCGTCTTTTAACTTTTTCTATAATCAAGTCAACTTTAAACAACAACACAATAACAATTAACATTGCGCTTTTTTTGTTAAATAATAAAATTTCATCCTTAAGGGTGCTTTCCTTTCGGAGAATCCAAAAGTGGATTTTTGTCAAAATCCGAGATTCACCGGATTTTTCGACCGAATGGAACGCAAAATCCAAAAAGGGATTTTAACCATGGCAACCTCACATACGTCTGTGTATTCAATATGGCGGCATCAAAACAAATGATGTGCTTTGTTATGCTTGACGAGGTCTGTGGTGAAAGTATTGAGAACTTGATTCAAATAGCGATGATGGCGTCCTGGCGTTACTCGCACAGAATCAAAGGAAGAAGCGAGTGAGAATATTAAAGTTAATATTAGCTATTTTAACTTATTTCTCCCTCTGATGCGATGTTTTAATTGGGATGATGGTCTTGACCGTTATTCCGCTGTATTTGCATGACTATGTTCCGGCTTCAAGGCTCGTGAGGACCCAAACTCGACTTGACGTGTGCCTCCAGCTCATAATGCTGGCGCATAGTGGTTGATTCTTTAGCTGCCCACTGTTGCAAAACTGACACTTTTTTTTATAACCACATGTGAACTATACACTGCCATCTCGTTAAGAATAACTCAATTTCTTTTTCTCGAGTTTGGTCGAGCTGATGGAAAAATTCCTGAAGTAATTTCAAAAAAGTAAGTGAAAAAATGGAAGAAAGAATACGCATGCACAGTTTCTTCTTTTCGGAAGAAACTCGCCCCCAAGAAAGATGCGATAACAATCGAGTTTGCCCCTTGACTTTATGCATGCTTTTTTGGTTGGTTTGTTCTTTTGTTTTTGTTTTCCATTTTGGTGGAGACATTTTTATCCACGTAAATTATCTTTCTGGGAGGCGCGATGGCCTCATGGTCAGAGTGCTCGACTCCGGATCGAGTGGTCCGGGTCTGGGTTCGGGTCCTGGCCGGGGACATTATGTTCTGCTCGTGGGCAAGACACTTTACTCTCACGGGGCCTCTCTCCACCCAGGTGTATAAATGGGTACCGGCAAAAATGCTGGGGGTAACCCTGCGATGGACTAGCATCCCATCCAGGGGGGAGTATAAATACTCCTAGTCGCTTCATGCTACAAGAAACCGGTGATAAGCGCCGGCCTGATGGGCCTTCTGGCCCGTAACAGAGACTTTATTTATAGAATAAATTATCTTTCTCTTTAATCTTGTTACTAACGCTGGAAAAGCAGCCTTGACAACAACTTTGATTTCTCCAAAAAAGAAAGCCTTCCTTACTCGATAGTATTCTTTTCTGTGCACCCTAATCTCCTAACAGATTCGTTCCGAGATCATAGCGACATACGCGTTATGCGGCTTCTCCAACGTCTCCTCGATTGGCATCCAGATTGGTGGCATGGGTCCACTGGCACCTTCACGGAGAAAAGACATGGCTACAATTGCGATACGGACTCTGGTTGCAGGCACAGTGGCTTGTCTCATGACAGCGTGCATTGCAGGTGAGATTTGTAACTTGTTGCCGATTTTCTTTTATTGAAACAGATCCGCTCTGAAATTATTGCCACCTACGCCCTTTGTGGCTTTGCCAACATAGGCTCCATCGGAGTAATATTGGGTGGCCTAGGCCCAATGGCTCGGGACAGAATCCCCGACATGTCCAAGGTTGCTATCAGAGCACTTGTTGCTGGAACTGTAGCTTGTTTTATGACGGCTTGTGTCGCAGGTGAGGCTTTGGTAAAGGCGTAGAAGATATTTTGGTTCCGATAGCAAAAACCAGTTCACATTGGACACCAATCAAATCTAATCTCTCTCTAGCTCATTCGTAAGATTATTAATGTCCACTCAAATTGATCGTGGGGAAAGATTACGTATGAAGTTGGCACAAAGCCCCCGCGTTGGTGTAGCTTGCCGAAAACCAACGTCATTCGGCCCAATAATTTTTCATTTTACCGGCGGTGATTAACGCCAAGACGTCTGCGCTCCGCAACCGGTGGAACTTACGCCGTGGCGACAAGCTCTGCATGAACGTTTTTCATTTTAATGCATTTCTTCTTCTTCCCCTGTGAAATTCAACGGAGTGAAATGGCCAAATGTAAGCTCGTGTTGGATGTGAGCAAATGACACTAAATTTTGCTTGCTGTAATTCCTTGTCAATTCTGCGTAGTTCCAGTCCTTGATGGGGGATAACGGGTAATTTGTCAGTTAATTTGAGATCACAATGCTATCCGTTTTCCTTCGCAAAGGACTGGAACTACCTAGGAAGCACCAGGACCTTACCAACATTTCTGCTCGCGTTTATGCTTGTGTAATTTTACAGACATGTACATTTCGTAATACAATTGAAACAAATGTATATTTGAAGCGCGGGTTTAAGACGAAAGGGAAAAGATGTGTCTTACGGAGCGTTTTCAATCACGTGACCAGCAGCCATATTGGATTACTGAAGCAAAAGAAAGTATTTGCACAAAAATAGAGTTCAATAAAAGAGTTCTTTAGCTTGCAATTGTACGTTTTGATTTCCATTTCAGACCACGTGATGTTCTCAAGGGAATTTTCCTTTTGTTTTTTCATAAGTTATTCAATTCGTACATAAGCACGTGCATACGACGACATTTGAAAAAATGTTCTATAGAGTAACATCACGCGGTATGAAATGGGAAAACAAAACGTACAAGCGAAAGAGGTCTATTCCCGGAGGATCAGTTTGGTACACCATCATGGCCTCCATTTCTTTGTTATAGAATAACCCACTTCGGAAAATACCATAATACTCTTTGTTTGTCCCCCCAAATTTTGCATAAGCATTGTTTTTGTTTTCTCTTGGGACCATTGTAAGTCCCAAGAGAAACTGGAAACAATGCTCATTCAAAATTTGGGGGGACAAACAAAGAGTATTATGGTATTTTCCGAAGTGGGCTATACCAACGTGGCCGCTGTGACGTCATGTGAAAACGTTCTATAGACACCTGAAAAATTCAGGTGGCATCAACTGGATTTGAACCCATGACCTCTGCGATGCTCTACCAACAAATTGACCTGCTCCCAGCTGAGTGGTTTGGTAGCTGATCAGTTGGTAGGTCACAGCACCGGTATCATAGAGGTCACGGGTTCGAATCCCGTTGAATCTACCTGATCTTCTTTTTCAGGTGTCTATAAGACCAGAAACCCATAAGGGTTGAAACGTGTAACCCTTGTTTGCTAGGAAACAAGCTGCTGAATATTCAATTTGTTAAGTACCATATTTGGAACAACAAGAGCGAGGGGTTTCCAAATATGGTACTTAGCACTGAAACATTCAACCAATCAGTTTGTACTGGATATTCGGAAGCTGTGAACGCGCGTTACACGTTTCAACCCTTATGGACACAAGACACTATTGGTTAAATTGTGAGATAATTGCGAAGATCAGTTCTCCCATTCGCTAAATTTGGAACAGCTGCTTCATTGAACAAAGTGATATATGAAATGAATTATATATTGAACCGCGGATATGAAATCAAGTGAAGCTATTGTCCTCGCAGTAGTGAACGCAATTTTAGCATAGGCCACATCAGAAAATACCATAATACTCTTTGTTTGTCCCCCGCAAATTTTGCATAAGCATTGTTTTCAGTTTTTCTTGGGACTTAGGATGGTCCCATGAGAAAACAATGCTTATGCAAAACTTGGGGGGACAAACAAAGAGTATTATGGTATTTTCCGATGTGGCCTATTTCCGAGTTCATGTCTGCCTCCTCTTCAAAGCGACAACTAATTTTCATAAGAAAAACTTCGCACTTGGACTCGCTTTGAAGAAGAGGCAGGTATGAACTCGAAAATGGCCTATTGCATTGAGAAGCCTCGACCTCGCTTTACTATATCCAGTCACCAACTTCCTATTGATGACATGGAAAAACTGCCGCAATCGAAGAAAAACCCCTCTTATGGTAGACAGCATTATCCTGTTTAAGTGACTCGCGGGTAAATCAGGAAATATCAATCAAAGAGTAATATAATCTTTCATTTATCCTTGTTAGGTGTTCTATACGACGAGACACTGTATGAGGCCGCAATAAACATCGCAAGCACTACTGTGTCGCCCATAAATGGAACAACTGGTTCTTGATGCTACTGTATAATTTTTAGTGTAAATAGTAGAAATGGAGTCGTTTGTGGCTTTAAGGGTTTGGGTTGGATTATCCTTTTATTCCATATTTTAGTCGTATTATTAAAATCAGTTTGTAATCGGTATCGAGGGGATTTGATTTGCCTGCTTTGAAAATTATCTTGTACTTATCCTCGAGAGCTGCCGCAGAAGTTTTCTACTTAGGGAACGTTGAGATTGACGGAAAACGGCTAAAAGTCACGTGACTCCGATCTCTAATTCCCTTTACAACGGCAAGACAGCGAACTCTGAACTGTAAGCGGCTGACCGACGTTTACGGTTTTATTGGAAAGGTCTCAAATGGCACAAAATTTGCATTGACGCAACCCCCGCGAATGGTAATGGTAATGGTAATTCTGATTTTAATATTCACAACTATTTTAGATGCGTGAAGTGTTGACTCCCAAGCCGTACTTAGCACTGTTTTTCTGCTTAAATTGCGGAATACTAAGCTCTCTGCAGCAGAAGCTCCTTTCATTTTTATCAAAGTGTAGAACCTGTTCTTTAGTCAATTCAGTTACCTGTTGCGTGGACTCGTGGACGGTAAGACCCAGTCATAGTGTATAGTTTAATCGAACATGTTCCGAATCGTTTTCCGGCAACGCTGTTTTGAGACAAATTACCCGAAGGGCAGAATTCAATTCTACCTTTCTTCAACGATTTTCGCGCATGCGTAACAGAGCATCGAGGCGATCTGTGCGGAGGTTCCATTTCATCGCTAGAAAACCAGGACCAAGCAGGGTACATTCCACAGTGACGAGAAACCCAACAATTTTTTTTTGCAATTAACTACGCTTTTAAACGGGTACAACAGCTCATTTACACGATTGTATCTCTTAACTTCAGCCTCAGAAATATCTTTCCTTTTGCTTTGAGTAGATTTAGATTTATATATGACAATCTTAGCATCCCAGGTGGGAACAATGCAGTTCTATCATCTTTTTTTTTTGTTGACGGCACGCGAGAAGCTGCAGGAACAGCCAGCCGCGAGAAACTGAATTATATTTACTCTGTTTTCTTGGATGTCTTGCGTAGCCGGGATGCCGGGTCTTTAATATTATTTGCTTCGTGTTAATGTCCCATACTTAACACAATACCTTATGGCGTACCTCGGCAACGTCTTTATAAACCGTTATTTGAAATTCATGTTTCCTTTTTTCTGAAAATTAAAGATTACAAATGATTTTAATTCGCTGTTAGGGAAGTGGTCAAAACTGCTACACTCGAACAGGACCCACCAAACCACAAAATAGATGGTGGTGTCGTCTGCACCCCCCTTGCTTAACGTCAAAAGATGGTGTCTATATTGCATAGCCACCCCTCTATCCAGCAGTAAAAGATTACAGTGAGATTCAAACCTCACTTTTCTTGTTTGTCTAGTAATGCCGACTCTTGCTAGCTGAATATTCCTGTGTCAACTCAAATTTAAAAACCAATAAAATGTTGTCGGTAATGTTCATGTGATAAGTTCGAAGATCGGTGGTGTCTTTTGAGAACCCCCCTACCCCAAAGGTGGGTCCTGTTCGAGTATAGTAGTTTTGACCGGTTCCCTAATAATTGTTCGCGCTATCGTGCTCGTGTGTAACCGGCTTAATTAGGTGAGTGAGTCGGGTGTTAAACTTTCAACGCTTTGAAGGTAAAGTCAATTATTGATCTTGTGGCACTTTTAAAATAGACTTTTGTTTATTGCAACACTGCGTTTTGTTGAAGTTGTAAATAACACGATCCTTTTTAATTCACCAAAAGGATTGTGGTTAATCATTAAACGTTATTACGAAATAGAGGGGTTTATTTGGCAACCTTTGATCCTGAGAGCAAATATTTGGTGTCGTTTTTCCGTATGCCAAGAAAGCGGCCATTTTGTAAATTTATAGTAATTTAGTGTTTTAATCTTATAGAATAAATTATTACTTGTTAATCTGTAGTTAAGTGATATTTATCATAAAAAGCTTCTATTTTTAAATTGAAAACGGGCAAATCACCTTTCAAAGATACGTGGTGTTGCGCTAACATATTTTGAGTAGTTGGGGGGACGTATGGGGAACAAACCTACATAATTAACTTACATTGTTATATATGCCTTTTCTGTAATAAAGTTAACAATGGTCGAAAAACGTACTTGACCGACGAAGTTTTTTTCTCTGAAACCGACTCCCTCTCATCAGCGACTGTCGTGTTCGAAAACAATAGCAACAGACTACTACGGTTTGGTGGAAAAGCCGGGCGCGGGGTTCCGGGGTTTGTGGAAAACACGGGGTGGCTAAATGAACTAAATAATGGAAGTAACGTACGAGCATCACATTTAATTTCAGTTGAGAAGAAAAATTCGAGTTTCATTCCTGAATAAAGGAAAACCGATTAAATCACTTTTTAAAAATACACATCAACTTAAAATAACACATCCGTTAAAATAACAAACGGCTTAGTGACCAAGGAAAGAATTTGTGGAGTAATTTCTTCCCCCACGTATGAGCTATTACTGGTATCCTGTTTTGTCGTTGTCGTTCTCTTTCTCTCTCCTTTCGTTTCTGTTCTAGTCATAGCTCCTTCAGGCATCATACAACCTTATCAGAGCTTCTGAAGATATGCCAAAAACTGCAATACAGTCAACTCCCGTTACAGCGGACACCCTCGGGACCACGATTTGGTGTCCGTAATAGCGGGGTGCGAGAAAATTTTTATTTTAAACCATATTTACAGAAGGGGGTCACATGTGTGTTCATTTTCATTAACTCCAGTACCTTTTTCAGACCCGTTGTCGCACGTAAAGAGCGTCATAACTTTATTTACAAACAGAGCAGAACAGGAGTTACGTACCCTTTGTGTACAGTACTAAGTACGTAAAAAACAATCATCATATTGCAGCAATGTCCACACATGCATCGTTTTGGTTTCCTACCGTACTGAAGTACAGTAATGTACACTTCTAAAAAAAATTATTTTCAAGGAAAAACGTGAACATCAGCGATCACATTGTGTTGAAATATCGTTTCAATCGACTCTTTGTACTTCTCCTTTGAATTGCAACTTCTCCCACTTTGTCGCCAAGGAGACTAAATTCATTAGTAACCTTAAATTCCCCTCTGAATCAAAAAGCAGAAAAAATAGACTTGATATGAATGCAAATATTCCAAGATGCTGCTCGGTGTCCGCTTTAACGAGAGAGAAAACAAAATTGTGACGTTGGGACCGGATCAAGTGTTCGTAAGTCCGTAATAGCGAGAGTCTGTAATATCGGGAGTATATTTCACTCAAACGTCTGTAACTTTCGCCGGGGATTTAGCTGCTGTCCGTAATAGCAGGTGTCCGCAAGGCGGGAGTTGACTGTACAGAGAAAAGAAGCAGCTCTAAACAAATTCAAAACAAATACTCAGCTTTTAAAAAGTTTACATCCTTCCGATGCTTGACTTGAATAACTGCGTAGTCACCAGTGTGGACCACAGATATCATGATATGTCAAACTGGATTGAAACTAGGGAAAAATGCAGAAAGAAAACATTTTCCAAACCGTTTTCCACGTGAACAAGAAAAGCGTTGACTATATGTAAGAACTATAGTTGACGTAGTATGGCCGTGTGGCTACGTCGAACCACAGAAAGCACGCGAAAAATAAAGCTTCGGTTAAGTTTAGGTGAGTTAACCTGGGTTCAGCCTGCAACGGCAATCGAAAACCGGTGCTTGGTCAGCGGTCAACTCAACAAAAAAGCTGACCTCGGTGAGCTCAAAGCTTGAGCGCGCGATTTGGTTACGTATACTGGTCAGAGAATACCTTGTTTTGACAGGTGTCGATTGATCATAACATGGATGTCCAATATCAACGATGTATGATGTAAACTAGCGTGATACTGGTCACATTGGCATACATGGAGGAGTGGACGTACGGACGGACGTACGGACAGATGGTCGATGACGTCATGGCTATAAAATTGTAAAATTAAACGAAACTTACCGGAAGTTGAAGTTTGATTGAGATTCT
>NC_090888.1:63422521-63432521 GCF_036669925.1 Montipora capricornis
TTTCAATCGCCGTAGCCGTTGTGGTTTCTTTAACTCCCTAATTGGTACAATACAAACTTATTTAAATTCCCACACAGACTATTCTATGTTGATGTACAAAACCTCATTCGAAAAGGCAAAAAAAAAAAGTTACGAAAATAGTAAAATCTTGAAATTAATTAAAAAGAAATTTCTGTTATAACGAATGCCCCTCTCGTGATGTCTTAAAAGTCTTAAAATTCACGATGTTCTTCAGTGAATTAATTGTCTAAGGAGTTCCAAATCTTGGTTGCTCCGTAGGAAAAAGTCCTTTGACCGCATGCAGAACGACACTTGGGAATGTTTAAGTCCGTACTATCTGTGGATCTGGCTTTTTTGATAAATTTCTCACGTAAATAATGGCGCGCCAGACCTTTGTGGCACTTGAATGTTTGTAAAGTGTTTTTAAAAAGCAGAAGGTCTTTAGTGAAGCGCCATTGAAATTCACCTTGAGCCAGTGTAATGTGATGAAAATTTTATCCCCCGGTAATGAATCTGGCAGCAAAATTCTGGCCTAGTTCCATTATCTCGATGTTGCTTTCAAAAGTACTAGACCAAATAGTAGAGCAATAATCAATCTTGCTCATCACCATAATAAACAACATGGCTGTGCAGGACGCTAATAACTGTTGTATATGCTCATTGAAGGTAAGATGGGGATCCCCAACCAAAACAATTTCGAGCGAACTGGGCGAACAGTAATCATTGACCAACTTGAATGCTAGGGATTATCGTTAACTGTTGAAGAAGTTGACGAGTTCCTAACAGAAGCATCCTTGTCTCGGGATTAGTAGAAGATTTTGACAGCACCATTCAGCGATTTTCAGCAAACCTTCCTTTATGTGAGATAAGGAAGTGTCTACCGGGCTTGCTAAAGGAAAGGAAATAAAAACGTTAGAGTCGTCTACGCAAGACTACAATTTGCAAATGCATGCCTCGCTGCCTCATATTTTGTAAAACTCGTTAAAAAACGAAGAAGGTCTGAAACAGCTGAAAACGTTTGCAATAGAGGAGATTCGTATTCTCAGTATTGGACTGGACCTAGCTTGCAGTGCAGGTTAATGCGGGGGAAAATATTAAAAAGTATTTGCATTTGAAAAGATCAGGCCACCCGAGAATAGCAAGCGGAGGAGCAAGGCGTTTCTCGTGCGAACACTTCAAATTGGCTGAGGAGACGCGAATTTCAGTGAAAGCTATCACCAAGCGTGACAAAGAAATCAAGTCCCTTGCCTTATTAACCGTGTAAGGGACAAGTCTGCCGTGATTGGTGAAGCACCGTAGTTTCGCCCAAATATGCGATAGACTGCTTGGAACGGGAGATTACAAACACGGGGGGGGGGGGTTGGGTATGTGCCGCTGGCCTCTCAGAGCCCCTACCCCTTTATAGTCTTAGATCCCATCTTAGTCACTTCTGGGGAAATGTCATTTTAGCGACCCCAACTTAGTCACTTTCTGTTTATGCACAAACTTTACATAAAACCTTTTAATTATAATTTTAAAACGGAATGTAATGCGACTAGTAAATATTAAATCAACAGCGCTACAGTTCTTTCTGTAACATTTTTTTTAACCGCAAATCTTTCTTACCTCGAAAAACCGACAATTGGCGACCCCATGCATTCTCGTAACTCTTTCGGGAACTCTGTCGAAAATGCAACCCCATCATAGTCAATCCAGTCCTGAAAATACGACCCCAACCAGCGGTACATCCCCATTAGCCCCTTAAACTGCCCTAGTAACATGAATTTTATTTCCATTTGAAGGAAAAAAGGCCGTCAACATGCCATCAGTTACCCTCCTGTTACTGGCTTCAATCTGCTTCAGTCTTCGGAAATCTCATAAGTTGTGTCTCGCATCCGAAGCACGCAATTTACGGAATGCCTCCCTTGCACATGTTTTTAAACAAGTGAACATCAGTACGAGCACAGCTATATTAATTCTCTTCAAAAATCTTAGCGTTGCGCAACTATTTGCCATTTGCTTAAGTAATTTTGATGCCATTTTTTTTTTGTCCTTAACATTAACGGTCTTGCTTTTGTTTCGATACGTAGGAGCTGTGTTTGCAGAATTCGTTGAGTGCCTTTTTTGTTACATTCGTCAACTTTTGGTACCTTGAAACACTCAGGCATCTGTAAATATTTGTTCGAGCCAAACTAATGGGCCATTTCGGAGTTGCTGTTTGTCTCAGTTGCGAAGTGAGTCTTGGTGCTCAACTGTTGTAAGGGAAATGAGTTGGATTTGCATAAGGATATGCAACTCATTTCCATTTGAATGGTTGTGCACCAGGACTCGCTTTGAAACTGATTCATGCAGCAACTCGGAAATGGGCTATTCAAACCTGAAAATTTTTCAAACTAGGTGAATTTTAATTTTTCCCTTTGTTTTAAGTAATCATAATGAATATTAGACAAGGAAAAATTTAAAAACCAAGAAAAAAATGGTTTTATTAATTCACATACTCACTTGACCACTCCCCCATAGGTGCTCTCCATGGCCAATGAAACGAACGGACCAGAACAGAAAAACAACTATTAAGGACGGGTGACTACTAATTGAAAGGTATTTTTGCGCTGTTAACGAATATGTGGGGAAAAGCAGATCTCAACACGTGTTATTGAAATCCAAAAAGAAAATTGGGGGTAACAACACATTTTCCGCAGATAATTAATCAATAGTATTTGTAAAAAGCTTTAAAATACAAAGCAAGGTATAGCGTTCCATTCCAAATTGAAGCTTAACTATCTCTGAAAAATGTATGGTTACCCCCAATTTTCTTTTTGGATACCAAGAGCACTTGTTCTAAGTTCTGCTTTCTTTAGTGTACACCGCGCAAATATATCCCTGTATTACTAAGCACCACCCATAGGAAAGCCTAGGATCTCAAGATGCGCAGAACGTATGCGCAGTACCAATGGTAGGCACCACCCTTAAGATACCCAACTGGTCGGAGGTAAACCAATCTCGACCCCAGAGCTCTTATCTTGACTGAGGAAGAGAAGAGCTCTAGGAAACCCGGAAACAAACTGTCTGCTCATTGGTTTTCGTAAAGAACAATCAAAAGCGTCTCTAATTGGTGCATTCATGTTAGCGCGAGGAGTGAGCAGGCGCCGTAAGGTTCCAGTAGCCAGATTTTGACTACAAGAACCCTACGGCACATGTTCTCCTAGATAGAGTTTCCCAGAGTCTTGTGTCGATCCAAGGCTCTGGTGACGAGAATGGAGGTAAACCAGTTGGTTATTTACAAGAGCGGCCGAGAAGTGAAACCCGAGACTACCAGGATAAAATTGAACGAGCGGTCAGAACAGGTCTTGAATACGGGATCTCCAGATTTCAACGCAAGCGCACAAACCATTAATCCGCACTGCCTCCTTCAGTTTGTATACACAAAAGCAGGGTTCTAATTATAAAAAGCTTATCTTCAAAGATATAAACATAATTATACATGTTACAAATTTTTAGATAATCCGTGCGACAAAGGTATCGATCTGAGATTCATTGTGGACAGATCCAAAAGTGTGGGAAAAGGACAACTTCATCATGTCGAGGAGTGCATTCAAGACTTTTGTTGACAACTTCAACGTAACTCCATGGACTACCCGCATGTCAATGATTTTCTACGCCGACGTACCCAAACTCCTTTTCAATTTTAATGACAAGGCAAAATTGACTCTATTAGTGATAAACTTGTTTTCGGTACCAGAAGCGATCCGGCTCTGATGAAAGCGCACGATGTTCATCGCGTGAACGATAGGCTGGGGAGATCCAATATTCTGGTGGTATTCGCTGATGAAAATAATGAGTGAAGCTATTAGTCTCTCCCCTCGGGGCTTTTCAAGACTAATTTACAATGTGTTTCGGGGGACTTTAGCCAGACTGCTTATTACACAGTTTAGTTTTTATTTTAGGAAGTGAAAGATGCCCCTGTCCAGATAAGGTCAGACCACAACACCGGGGACTACGTCCCCTACTCTTATCGAATAGTGAGTGGGTTCTTTAACGTCCCATACTATTTAATTTCCAACAAGGGTTATGAGACGGGACCTCCAGTTTACAGTCCTTATCCGAGAAGACTTGAAAGTCTAACCATTTGCAGATGTAACTACAAAGGCAGCACATTCTCCTCAGTTATTTTAAGACCCTGACTGTTGGTCCGGCCGGAGTCGAACGCACGACCTCCCGCATGACAGCCCAATGCTCAACCAACTGAGCCACCGATGCGCGTTGAAATACTGCAAAGGAATCAGCACTTTACAGTGAGACCGTTCCGCCTCTTGAGGTAATATGCTAGCATTCAATTTTTAGTTGCTAACGACTTTTAAGTAGGGTGTAGTGCGAGCGGAGCGGGCAATCTGAGCCTACAGTCGCCTAGGACCTCAACAAACTACCAATCCTTCGATGGACTGGTACTCATCCCCCAGAGAAAGTTATCAGCACCTTAATTTCTATTCATGCATAAATATATATATGATATAGTTCAATTTTATATTTGGTTCAAATTTTTTCAAACTAGTTCAATTTTAATGTTTCCTTTGTTTCAGATTATGACAGTGAACATTAAAGTTTAAAACCAAGAAAAGATTGGAATTCCTTTCTGGATAGTCGAGAAAAGGAGCTATCCACAAAGAGGAGAAGTCAAACAAAAATTTTACCACAATTGCTTGTAATCTCGCAATCTGATTGGCTAATTTGCCGTTGACGATAAGAGTCTGGACGACGCTGTACGCGTCATGCTCACGTCAATTTGTCACGCAATGTAATAGCCAATCAGGAAACGCCCATTATGGGAAATAAACCAATCAGATTGCGAGAAAGTTATAGACAGCGCTTGCTCTTTCTTTGTGTCATGATTTTGTTCACGCTCTGGAAATAAAAACGTTCTTTGGCGTTGAATATGGTGGTAAAAAACAAATCGAAAGTGGTTCAGCTTTGTCTGTACTCTTATCGACAAAGATATTCATCATCACAGTGGTCAAAATTTGTTGTCCACAACATTTTGACCACTGTGATAATCGCTGATAATCTGTGGTCAATGTCCGAAATCGTCGACGCCGAGAGAAGGGTAGGTGTCTCGTTCTTGGCGGATCAGTCCGCCATTTTGATGTCGCTTTCCTGTGAAAGTTCACATTGTACGGACGGACGTACGGGCTGCACAACAATTTTGTGAAAGCTAAAAAGTGTTCGCTACGTATAAAAGGGAAGTTTTGGTCTATTTTGTTGCTTCTATTTTAACTGGATGGAATCTACGTGCCTACTTTACAACAACAAGCATATTTATGGCAACTAAATTACTGTGTGAGCCTTTGTGACTTTTAATTTCCTTTTCTTTTAGGATTGGCAAATGATGTTGAAACAGATTCCGTTGATGAGCGCTCTGGACCAAGGCCACTTCCTGTTTTCACCATACGTGCTCGTACGAGCAAGACTTCACAGTAACCGTTCGGTACCGCTCGTTTCTTCTTCGTAGTCAAAAATGTGCAGGCCCTACGAATATCGAATTAAGCTCCGATCGGGGAATCTAATTTTTAGCCTCCAGTATTTCCAAACTCCCTTATGGCCATTAGAACACCCACACTTTCGCCAACTTTCTGGCATTCCGAAAACGCGTTTACCATTCGGCCACTGTGACGTAGTTCTTACTATGTGATGAGATCAAATATTTAGTTTGGAATCCTTTCCGCCCGCGATGATTGACACAGTATTAAACCTTACATCTGAAAGTATATGATAAAGTGGACAGATGATTTTTCTTTGAGAACTGCAAGCTTTAAAGTTAAGGAGAATTTTCTACGTTATTTCTAGATCTTGCTTCGTTCTTGTGTGTTCCACCATTAACATAGGGAGCTTAAAGGTGGCTGGAACCAGTTTCACCACTTTTAGAGACCTTCTTGTTAGATGGGTTATAACTACTATACTGTATCACGTAACAGCAATGTTATGGTACCACGTCAAACACCAATTATTGCTTAACAAAATGCACTCACAATTTTGACGTAATGGGTTACCATGGCAACATGAAAGGTCTTCAAAAACACCCTATATTTCGTCTTTACTTGCTTATATCTTAAAAATGAACTCGGTGACCCCCATTTTTTATTGTAGAATAGTAATTAGCATCTTGAGATAGAACTATCTGCAAAGTTGAAAAAAATTCTTGGGAACCAATTCAGAGCTACCTTAATTTTTCGAAAATATAAGGTAGCTCTTAATTGGCTCCCAAGAATTTTTTTTAACTTTGCAGATAGTCCTATGTCAAATTGCTAATTACTATTCTACAATAAAAAATGGGGGTCACCGAGTTCATTTTTAAGATATAAGCAAGTAAAGACGAAATATAGGGTGTTTTTGGAGAGCTTTCATGTTGCCATGGTAACCTATTACGTCAAAATAGTGAGCGCATTTTGTTAAGTAACAATTGGCGTTTGATATGGTACCATAACATTTCTTTTACGTGATACAGTTTAGTAGTGACAACCCTTCTAATAAAAAGGTCCTTGAAAGTAGTGAAACTGGTTCCAGCCACCTTAAACACGCACGTTTTCGAGACGCGGACGGCAACCGGAAGTAAACATTTCGCTCGCAAGGATAGCGGTCTCTCCCAGATTTTTAAATTTAGGGCCTCTGATAGTGAAAAGATACTTAGCGATATAAATGTGGTTGTGTTAAAAGGGAGAACAACTCACCTAAGGTTGCCGTCCGCGTCTCAAAAACGCACTTGCTTAAGCTCCCTAATTAATATTGCATAGACCGAATACAAAGACAAAGTAAAAACATTAGCACAGCGAACAAACGGTCTCACGCTTGTACCATTTTCACCGCGAACAAATAGCCCCTTGCCCTCTTCCCTCAGTGTATCATTGACTACCAACAGAAGTTTTTGTCCATTGAGTTTTTGTTTTTTATTGTTACGCAGTTTGTTTCTTTGTATTGGTCTTATATACTTTGTTCAACTAGCCATATTAGCGATCGTGTTCATTGCCATCTTGTGTATATAGTTCTGTTCTAGTTTTAGAAGATTTTATATCATCAGTGGATACTGTGATCAGCTCTTTCGAAAATTGTTATTGTGATGAGTAGTTTGAAAGGCTGTACAGTTATTTGATTCTCAATGATACTAAATATTTGATTTCAAAGGAGAAATACAGGTCTCGATATGCAAAAGTTGTTTACTTTAGTTGTGATTTGCGTGAGAACCGAGCAGAATTACAGAGAAAAGGATGAGACGTCTATTTATAAAAGCAGACAAAGGAGGAAACTTGCTGGAACATATCTGGTTGACAGTGTACCGCGGTCATCCACATTTCATCGTATCTGAGATCACTTGCTCGTAAACACAAGTAGAGGAGCTACCTTAGGTATGCGTTTCAATATAAGCACGTGGTATGTAACACTTTTCCAAAAGCATGGATGAACAGGTAAATGCATAATGGCAGTTAAATTTACCCGGTACGGTTTATAAAAGAATGTTGCTGTTTCGTTTTCTGAGAAACGATCGAAAACGAAATGTATTTATGTTGAATTCAGGATGAACACCGCGCACCGCTGGCTCAGTTGGTTGAGCACCGGGCTGCTATGCGGGAGGTCGTGAGTTCGACACCGGCCGAACCAACACTCAGGGTCTTTAAATAACTGAGGAGAAAGTGCTGCCTTTGTAATTACATCCGCAAATGGTTAGACTTTCAAGTCTTCTCGGATAAGGACGATAAGCCGGAGGTCCCGTCTCGCAAATAACTTCCATGTTTATTTTTTTTCCCTGTGGGACGTCAAAGAACCCACACAATATTCGAGAAGAGTAGGGGATGTTCCCGCTGTTGTGGCTGTCCTCGGTGTGTATATGGGTGGGTGGGTGTAGCAGGTCCACATCAGCTGAATAGCTGCCAAGACTTCAACCCGCGCAAACAAATAAATAACAAGCGAACTATTTACACAGTGAGTTAGAGTGGCCAATCAAAACAGAGTTTGTAATTGGAAATCTAAACATCTGGGAGATACAAAACAAACTTGTGAACACGTGAACCTAAAGTACTGCAAATCATAATGCTGACACTGAAACACTAAAGCGAAGGAATGGATCATGCATAGGACGTTTTGAAGATCTGAATGATTTTGGGTTACATTAAAGCGATATATTGTTAACAAGAGGCTCTAAGTAGCCTATACTCATGCGCTGCCAGGTTATTTGTACTTTTGTTGACAGTTTAATAATAATAATAATAATAATTTGAAAATACTTTTGTTACATTTTTGGTTCAGAACCATTGTATACAAAAACGTGGTAACTCATCTTTTGCTTTGCATACCACTGGAAAACACAACTAATGCAGTAGCTAGAAATTCACATCAAAAAGCCTGTACTGCTTTCCTTATGATCCAACCTTGCCTCCCGGTACGGCATTGAGGGAGAGATATGTCGGCCCCTAAACCATATGTGACAAATCCGACGCCTATTTACAGCTCCAAACCGCCCTTGTCATAATAATAATAATAACTTTATTGTACACCACAAAAAAAGGTATATAGGTGGCAAGAATCTATTTGAGAGAAGTTGCTCTTTACCGTGTGAGTTCATTGACCTATACTTTTCATCTTTATTTGAAAGAGTCTGTTTTTTTTCGATGGGTCTATAGACCTGTACTTTTCAAAACAATTTGAAGGAAGTTCTTATTTTTTCTTTGGGTCCATTGAGCTGTAAATTTCTCTCCTCTTTTTTCCAGTTTGCTGCAATTTCTGAAGTAGATTTATGCTTTCTTGTTATTTGTTTCCTTTCTATATTTGATAATTCACATAAACATCTAAGAAATGCAACCTCATAGTTTGTTTCCAAACAATTAAATTTACTTTGAATAATAGAACAAGAGACCAATAACAGAATCTACATTTGAAAATACTTTTGTTACATTTTTTGGTTCAGAACCATTGTATACAAAAACGTGGTAACTCATCTTTTGCTTTGCATACCACTGGAAAATGACACATCTTAAGGGCTAGACTTTCAAAAGTCCTTCGTCTCGTGTAGATTCGCGTCCGAAAAATCACGCTTCGCTCGCCAAAACATTTTCTCCCGGGATTCTCGTGAGGTGGAATTGTGGCAAGTCTACTTAAGGGATTGAAACATGAGAGGGATGGTTGATTTCTTCAAACACGCACTGTTTATTTTGTCATGCAAAATGGACTGATATTCCAAGCATACATACATTTTAAGACTATACTACTTCTTTTCAAGTCTTTCTATTAATTTTTCTGACTCAACAATACATTTTTCAGCAGCTATTAATTGTTTTGAATAATCCCCTACCCCCCGCCCCACGTAAAGTTACAGTCATGTATGTAAATGTATGCAAGCATAAATTTCCATGCACTAATGTCACACGGAAAACAAGAAACGGAGGGCATTTTATACCTCATGCGCTTACTGCGCATGATTAAAAATTACAATTGAAAGTTGTCCCTTTTCGTGTTAATTAGTAATGTAAACAAGCGTTCATAATAAATTGGGTTAACAAGGAACCAGTGATTGTAAAGATAGTAATCGCCATGGTTTATATATAACACATGTGATAGTGTTATGCAAGGGTATGATAGGTATTTGTAGACTTTATGCTTCGATGTATTGTTCACATAAACAAGTATCTGTTCTTCTCTTTAATGGTTAATATTCCTTGACAGGCTTCTCACTGTTCAGAGAATTTGCTCAAACAACACTGGTGTTAATCCTTCTATTGGTTCCGTATTGTCCCTGCAAGTGACTTTTTGACTCTGTCTCGGAGGTATTGTAATGCTGTGCTTCATGGTCTTAATGGAGCAAAGTTCAGTTTGATTCAGGCTTTGGATAAAACTCACCACCTTTGAGGCAGTTTGGCTGTCTGTAATTAAATGGTGCAGTACCTCATTCTCACTAACCGTTTCCATAATCTCTTCTATCACATTAAACCCAATTAACGGGGAGTCCAGCGACTGTTCAGTAAAAAGAAAAGGGACTGCCAAT
>NC_090888.1:63440021-63460021 GCF_036669925.1 Montipora capricornis
GCGGTCAGTACTCAAGCATTCAGTTATTTTATCCTAAAAGCATATTGGGATACAAGGGTGGCATTTTACCATCAAGTCGATCTCTATCAAAGAGAGCAATGATGGAGCTGCCATTGGTTGTTGGGCATTTTCTGTGCATGGAATGGATGTGTTGACAATTTTCTGGCTGATTTCTGTGTAGTTTCTTAAAGCCAGTTTTCCTGTAATTCGACTGTGTGCTTGGGACAAGGCTTGAAACAGTTCCCGTTTTGGAGCTACTTTCTTGATTTGTGAAGAGCACCTGTAACCAATTTCCTTCGAGTTATATGTTGTTCCATTTTGTTAATTGTTTCGGCTTGTTTCCCGAAAGACAGAGTTGCTTCTCTGATTTTCCTTTCAAGAAATGTTTGGCCTTGTTGTGAGTTTTTGTGAGTCTTTTGTCTTTAGGTAGCCTTTCAATTCCTCTATTTCTCTATAGAAATTTATTTCATTTACGCAATTGCCTTGGCGTGACTCTGCCATATGTGGCTCTGGTGCTATATTGCATATTTGTGAATATATCAAAGTTTGGACCGAGCGTGGCCTGGAGAGAATAATAAAATATTAATTTATAAATTATTCTGTGGAATTTGCACCACTTCCTTGCGTGGTCAAGTGGATTAAGTAGCAGGCAGCAGATCCAGAGGTAGGGAGTTCAAGATCAAATTCTGGTGAGCATACAGAAAGGTCTTAAGAAATATGCAGTGTCTGTGAGCAGTGTTGTGTAGCGGGAGTGGTATTCGGGGGGAGGGTGGAAGGTAGGATGGAGGTAATTGAGAAGATCAGGGAGGGGTAGGTAAGTAGAAGGGAGGGGAAAGATGTGCAGTTCTTTTTTAACCCCCCCTAAAAAAAAAAACACGCCCTGTTTTTTAACTACACCCCCCCCCCAAAAAAAAAATAAAATAAAATAAACAAGTTTAAAAAATTAAACTGGTTTAAAAATAATCAAACCAAAAACAAAATTAAACCACAACATCCCCACTTTATAATTAGTAAAACACTTTTCTACACAAACGTGGGACTGAATGAAATGATTGCTATCATTAAAAATGTCATGAAGTCGAAAGATTAATGCTCATCCGATTTTCTGCAAAGACTTCATAAAGGAACTTTCTGTCTAACCACATTTAATAAGGAAACTCAATCCCATTGAGAGGACTAATGAATGAAACTCAACTGCTTTTGTTTCTTTCGCAACTAATCATCACCATCTTGATTACAATTGTTATTTTAAATGTGTTGGAACGTCTGACAGAATGGTATTTTCCAGTCGCACTAATTTTTGAATGAAAATTATGAAGACCAATTTTTTTTACTTCTTATGCTTTGGTTTCAGTTTCATTTCACTTTCCTTTAGATTGCACCAATACCAGGAATAGTTACCATCACCATAATTGCTGTTCAGGTTTGAATACACGTCGCATTTCTTGTACTACCAGGCTCCTGTGTAACTTACTGCACAGTGTGAACTGATCATGTCGTTATCGCGGTCCTTGGTAGAAAAAACTCATGCCAGTATGATACGCTAAACTGTCCTTTGCTGTACCAGAATAGTTGCTAACAAAGAGTGTGTAATTAGTGGCTTCATTGGTGATCGTAAGGTTGCTATACTTTGCGTACTTATTGCCACTGGATCGTGTCTTGATTTCCACTCGCAGTTGAGTACGAATTTCTGTTAGTTGATGAATCTTTTCGTTTCCAAGCCAAAACTCTCCTCTGACGTCACCAAATCCGTGTTTGTACTCTTTTCAGCCCTTATAGAATCCAACAAACCCATTGACACGATTGCGAAAGACGGTCCATCCGCTGCCATCTGTCTTCATGTCACAGTATTCCTGGAAACTGGTTTGACTGTGTACACGCCAGTTTCCTTGAAGCCAGCAGAGATCAATTTAGCGCAATCACGGGCTGTTGAAAGTACAATGAGAATGCTTAATTTATTCAGAAAATTTCATTGACAAAATCCATTAGTTACTGTGTTTTCTATGTATGGAATGTCGCAGAAAGTCAAATACCGTGCTTGTTCATGATCAGCATTGCAATATACAGTCAATAATCTACGTCTTTCAAATATTTTATTTCGGGTGACCAAGGAGTTCACTCTGATTCCTTAGCCTGTCATTGAAATTTTCGCAGCAATCAACATCGAGATTTTAGAGCTCGGCCTGCACTTTTCAGAAGAACTGGTGAAAAAGCAGACTTTTTCATAGAACAATGCCCATGACATCTTACATTCTTCGGCGCACCTAAAAATCCATTCACGTATCTCATTCGTACTCAATCTCGCTAGACGATTGGACTCAAAGTCTACGACAAATCTGGAAGATAAGTATTCAGAAACTCTTTTTCAAGGAAAAAACATCGCGCTCGTACACTTTTTCATTTCTACTACTAACACTATTATTCCCTCCCTGCTGGTACATGGCTCTTAGATTGCACAATATGTGAGCCAATAAACCTCGGGCGCGGCTTCGGTTGAAGAAGGGAAAACTGAAAGATAAAATCTGATGTAGAATTTGCTCCCTTTTCAGTGTGAGTTCAAAGTTATGTCAGTTGTAACGTTTTAGATAGACTTTCGAAAAGTCCTTCGTCTCATGCATGCATGTAGAAGGCGCGCAAAAAATCACGCTTCGCTCGCCAAAATTAAACGTTTTCTCCTGGGATTCTCGTGAGGGCGGTTTGTGGCAAATCTACGCTTTAGATGATAAACACGTCTTGGCGTCTGAAGAAAATTTGCATTACGTAGATGGTTTTCGTTATGAGCAGGACGGAGAAAATAATGAGTTCACAAACGACGGAAACCGGGAGCAATTATTTATGTCCTTTTAAATTATTTATTCTCGAAAAAAACAACTCAAAGATGGGAATTGAAATGGTTACCCTTTTGGGATGATAATCTTGAAGAAGGGAGCAAATTCTTCACCAGATTTTATCAAAGGAAACTGATTGAGATTATACTTGGCTGTCTATTTATTATGGTTTGCTGGCTCATACCATTGTGGACATACGCTGGCTTGTTTTTAACTCAATGGGATTCACGTGTTCGCACCTTTTGAGTTTTCAAGCGAAAAAGTCACGTGGCCATAAAATTAAGGTATGAATTGATCTAGTATGTGCTTACCGGTCCTACCTATAAGTTAGACTTCAGTCTCTGCTTGAATCATTTCACTCCGAGCTGAACAGGTATAAGTACCACTATCTTCAGCCCTCAACCTTCCAATCTTTAATTGCCCGTTTACCATCTGTGACCTTTCTTCTGGTAGATCTACCTTGCATTGCGACCATGTGATGCTTGGTACCGGGTGTCCATCTGCTGATCAGTTCATTATGACTGACTGCCCAACATAAAGCTTCATCTTCTTTGGTGGTTTGACGGTGAACTGTGGCACAACGTTGATGATCAAAGTTGTCATGGCATGTGACGTTGCCATGTCATTGGTTGCGCTGCAGATGTAGGCCCCAGCATCCTTTTCGTCAGCTTTGGTTATAGTCAAAGTGTGAGCCTCTACAGCTGCTCCTCCATCAGGGTGTTGATCAAAGAGCTTGGTCCAGGATATTACTGGAGGGAGATACCCGGTGACTCGGCATATGGGTAGCTCCACATTTTATCCGCTATCCGCGAAGATGGGCCCTGGAGGGAGGGAAATGTTTGGGCGAGATGTGAAAAACAAGGCATGAAGCAATAAACAAATAAAAAAGCGAAGAAGCGGAATATCGAAATAAACGAGGCAACGATGCAACGACGGAAAGAACTCGGGAAGAGAAGGAAGGAACAAAGAAACGAAGTGACATAGGAACCAAGGGACAAAGGAATTTCTAGACGAAAAAATAAAAGAAGTGAAGGGACAGTATCGAGCAACTAAACATAGTGCAGCTACCTAAGAATTGTGAGTGAAACTGCAAACTCTGCGGCTCCCAGCTCGGTCCGAATTGTACACACATAGAGGCCATTATCACTGACTATCCACTCTTGATATGCAGGGCTCTTTTAACTACAGTATATCTACCGGAGGGAAGGGATCCATCTCTTTGGACCAAGTAATCGTCGCATGAACATTTTTCTCGGAGGAACACTGAAATATGACCGTCTGGGTTCTAACCGCGTGTTTCACCACAATTTCAGGGACTGAGATAACATTCCCCTGCTGCCCTGTAAATGGCTGTAGGGATACTGGACTTGGGGAATCAGTTGGCTCTCCAGGATCACCCCGCTTTTGGTTTTTGTCTCCAGGACTACCGGATGGTCCGGAAAGACCCGGAGACCCTACCGGACCTCGCTCTCCTTTTTTACCCAGGGGTCCCTGGACGCAAATCTGTCCTTTCTTGGTGCAAAGTCTTTGTCTTGTTGTACAGACAGTTTTGGTGATTTGTTTTTGTATCTCTGCAGCTAGAGCATTGCCTTGTCCCTCTGAGGCTCTTGGAGGTCGAGAATTTCACTTTTGGCTCAAAGGCGAAGTGGAATCAACATCTGAGAAAGATGTATCTGTCAAATTAAAGTTAATTGATCCGTTGGTTAATTATCATCTATTTGCAATTTTAGCATCACTATCTTATAGCCGTTGTGTCGCTGTCCTAATCCTCCAAATTGATTTTACGATGTTTACTTATTTTGTTCTAAAAATGGATGCAGATTACAAGGGAGAATACGTGGCCTACTTCTCAATTTCGCACTACTGTTTACCGATCAAGACATCAATCAATTTCATATATCTCAATTTGCCTTTGATTTAAAATTTAAGAGAATGTAATAAAATACATTCGACATTGTGTAGTCAAAACACTTTGAAGTGGATTGACTTCAGGTGTCATCTTCAAGTACCGAAACTCTTAGGTTTAAAGTCTGGGCTCTTGTGAAACCTGCGATCAGGCGTACTTTTGTTTAGACTGGGCGCGAGACCATACGGCGTACTTTCTTGAGCCCTGTCTAAAGAAAAATACGCCTGATCGCAGGTTAGGCTCTTGTGCAGATTACATTACAAACCAGAAAAAAGATTCTGTTACCAGTGTGCAAACCCAGCCAAATACGATTGAAATCTTTTTCCCTTGCGCGGGAAATCGAATTTGTCAAAATTTCGCCCTTTGTAATTCAGTTGGCTTAGGAATTCCAGATCCTAGCCCATGGATTCCGAAAACCGTCTTGGATTCACCAGTTCCACCGGAATGGATCCTGCATTTCATCGAAATGAAGTCGACTCCCGATACCCTGCATGCCAGAGAATGCCAGAGGTTTTTTCTTTCTTAGAGCAACGGAATAGCGAGTCGCGAAGCGACGAGAAAAACCTCTGGTACAGGCCGTTGAGAACCTGACTTCCATGCCCTCTTTGATTGACATCGAAAAAAGTCAGTAAATTGATACGTAACCTACCAATCAGCATCTTTGGTTCCCACGGTACATTCTTCTTTTTTAAGGCTGGTTTTCACTAGCGACGGAGTCATGAGTCATGACGGAGTCAGTCATGAGACTACAAATGAATGCGAAGTAAGGATTTAATTATCTTATTTCAAGGTTGGTTCCTCTTACAGTCCCTGTTGGGGATATGGTCTTATCTCAAATAGCTTTTCTTGTTGTTTGAGCCCGGGGCTGAAATTGAATGATTGTATGCTTTTGGACAAGAGTTTCACATGCTTGTATTGCTCTTACCAGAAAACAAGTACATTGTTCTTTCATCACGAAAGTCTTGGTGTTTTGGTAAATGTGTTATTTGAATTAAATTAAAATTACTGAAATCGATATATCAACAACAGTTTAACGGATTATCTTTAAGTTTAAGACAGCGAGGATTTGAGCGTTTTTTGAGGGTATATTTGCGTATCACGCAATCACGCAAAAATTGCGCCATCCAGAGTTTGTATTTGATTGGTTGTCTGAGACTTTCTTTGATCATTTACCAATCATAATGCTTGGTTTTTCACCTTTTTTTGCACCTGGAAACTGCGTTTTCCTCAGCCAATCAGCATGATGCAGAAATTTGTCCATATTATTGGTTGAGGTCACACTTAGCAGTTTACTAAGGTAAAAACCCTTAACTATGGTATAAAAAAGGTAAACAAAGTTTACTATGGTAAAACGCATAAGCTGACTTGTACATTTCCCAGACGTTTCCTTGTCACAAGAGTGCTACTCAAATGTCGAGTTGATGACAGACAGGAATTTTCGAGTTCCGTCGTAATATATTTCGTGACTGCGCCATGGATCGAGAACGCGTTGTAGCTTCGATTGTGGGTCTTTTGTTTCTTATCGTTGCAATCCGTAAAGCTCATAGATTTAGATTTCTGGCTCTTTACCTTGTTTTTGAAAGGAGGCAATGTGAGCCTCCAAAGCACATGTACATAGAGGGCGCACGCAAATTCAGCAAAGTCACGAAATGCTTCTCAAAATCATGACAAGATGTCACCTAAATAAACAAAGTTTAGATAAACGCTAGATAAACCATGCTTTTTCAGATGGTTTTACTATAGTAAACTTTGCTTTCATCCGACCGCCGTTGCTAACGCAACAGACTAGAATTGCGTTTACCATGGTAAAGTGAGAAAAGCCGGTCACACTGAAAAACCCATTTACCATAGTAAACTTTCGTTTACTATGGTAAAAAAAGCTCAAGTGTGACCTCAACCATTATTAATAGAAGACTAATCTGTTATGGTTCCAGGTAAACGCAGTTGTTTGACGCAGTGGGCGGGAGACGATAGGTTTAGTTTCTTTTGTCTAAGTACCTTTGCTATTCAAAGTCGATTTAAACTTTATCATTTGTTCGTTTTCTTTACATACCAAAGGGGATTTTTACTTTGCTAGCGTTCGTTGACGACTGGAAGAAAGCGGAATCACGGGAATCGAAACCACTCAGTGTTCGCAATACTTATTTACGAGTTTTCTAAACGTTCTTTTAAAAAGGTCAGAGCATTTTTGGGGGAGCTGGAAGGAATTAAGCATGCATGCTTATCGCCTTTTGCCAATATTCGGCTACCTGACCTTACCCCAGGTTTTCGATCTTCCCGACT
Source organism: Montipora capricornis (assembly GCF_036669925.1). Lineage (NCBI taxonomy): Eukaryota > Metazoa > Cnidaria > Anthozoa > Scleractinia > Acroporidae > Montipora > Montipora capricornis. The sequence goes on from NC_090888.1 coordinate 63,447,039, forward strand.
TATCTAGGAAGATCGATAGAGACTCTGCTCTGCAATTAAGAGCAAAAAGCAGCACTAAACAAATTAAAAATAAACACTCAGCTTTAAGTTTATATCCCTCCAATGCTTGACTTGAATAACTACGTAGCCACCAGTGTGTCCTGACCACAGCTATATTATGTCAAACCTGGATTGAAACCAGCGAAAAATGCACGAAAAAAATATTTTCCAAACCGTACCTGAACACGAAAAGCATCGACTGTCAAGAGCTTTTGTTAACACAGCATGGCCGTGTAGCCGCGTAGAGCCACAGAAAGAGCGCGAAAATTAAGCCTCGTTTATGGTTCCTTTATGCTCAGGTGTGAGTGTCTGACCTGGCTTGAGCCTGAGATCCAATCAGCAACCAGTCCCTGGTCAGCGGTAAACTTAAAAAAAAAGCTGATATGGTCACGTGATACTGGTCAGCGGACACCTTGTTTTGACAGGTGTCAATTGACCATGACATTGATGTCCTATATCAAAGATGTATGCTGTAAACTAGCTAGAGTGTCAACTGGAGTATTGCCTCCTCGATGAGCTCTAAACTTGAGCCCGTGATATGTTTACATGATGCTGGCCACACTGGCATACATGGAGGGGTGGACGCGACGTACGGTGACCAAAACCAAATTTTCTGATCTCGCGTCGATGGGTTACCATATTTTCTTAACTATGGTGCTCCGCGCGCGCGCGCCTTCGACCTAGTTCAACAGCCAATCTGCCTTAAAGCAGGCCATTCGCAATAGGAAAATGATGAAAAATCATATTGCTCAAGCAACTTCCAACGATGTGTTTTCGAATTTTGTAATACTCAGGAAGATATTTTAAACGTTTTGTCATGCAGCATGTTAGTTTTCGAATACGACAGTTTTCCTACAAGGGTCCAGACACAGGAAACACCTACCGATTTTAAGGAGTCTACAACATAAAACTTCCAAAAACTTTGATACCACGTAAATAATGATACTTCAAAGATCAGTTAACCTTTTCGATATATTAAAATCTGGGATATTATCCGCCAAGGGAAGCGCCAAGGAAAGCTTTGGTGGCAAACGAGGAAGTGTTTTCACGGCTGGTCGATGAATTCATCGAACAAATAATTGACAGCATTTGTCAAGTGTGCTCTTTCATGGTAGAAAAAACTTTGTCATATTTCCAACAACGAAGAATGGCGAAAATTAGTAAGTGGGTTGGACAATGGTCCTGATGTCACCACAATCACTAGTGCAGACGAAATTGCAGTGTTGTGTCTTGCATGCACAAGGCTATCCATGATGCCACACATTGCTTTAGTCGCGATCATGCACTGAATCTTAACATTATAAGAGGAAAGGAAGGGACAGTGAAAGTTACAGATAGACACAAGAGAACAGTACAGGAACGAATAGACCTATAGCCAATATTCCATTTCTCTCTAAGGTAATTGAAAAGTCAGTTGCCATTCAAGTTCACAATTACCTGAACTGCCATGGACTATTTCCTTCCTTACAATCTGCATATAGGAAACACCACTCAACAGAGTCTGCCCTACTCAGAGTTATAGTGATGATATGTTTAGGATACTTGACTCCCAAGGCGAAGTAATTCTGGTTCTGCTAGATTTAGCAGCAGCGTTCGATACCATAGACCACCATCTTCTGCTCACGAGACTTCGAACATACTTTAACTTCACTCGGAAACTGTTCTTCAATGGTTCTCCTCGTACTTTATACTTGATCGTTTCCAGCAAGTAACTATCAGTGATTCTACATCCTCACCGCGATACTTAGAATATGGAGTGCCTCAGGGCTCGATACTTGGCCCATTACTTTTTATTCTCTACCTGGCACCTTTTCAAGAAGTTATACTTACTCATGATTTAAATTGTATGTTCTACGCTGACGATACCCAAATCTACATCCATATTAAAGATCCCGAGCTTTCTGTTGATTCTGTCGAAATTCTTCAAGCATGCGTAAATGATGTTTTCGCATGGAACACTCAGAACATGTTGAAGAGCAATCCTGGTAGACTATTGTAATAGCGTTTTATATGGGATACCAAAGTATCAAAGGGACAAATTACAGAGAGTCCAGAATATCGCTGCTCGAATGATAACTGGAACACGAAGCACTGACTATGTAACACCTATTTTAAAGAATCTGCATTAGCGGCCAGTCGAAGCAAGAATTAATTTTAAGATTTTACTTTTAACGTATAAGATCTTAAATGGGCAATCTACCAGTTACTTAGAACCTATATTATACAAGAATATCACCCATTAAGAGCACTGAGATCATCAACCCTTTCACTGCTATGTATCCCAACTATCAAATCCAATTCCTATGGTCGTCGCGCTTTCTCAGCAACTGCGCCGAAATTATGGAATTCAATTCCCGAATATATTAAAAGATCAGAAACAGTAGAAACATTTAATACTAGGCTTAGGACATTTTTGTTTCAAAAACATTACTGTTAACTAATTAGGTTAGGTTATGAGGTTAGAAATGCGCCCTATAAGCACCTATTATTATTATTATTATTATTAGTGTTTCTTCAGACGTTGAAAGAGAAAGACTTACAAAAGAAAAAAAAAGTTGCTGACGTTGACTAAGTCTGAGGAATAAACGTAAGGGCTTTAATACATACATACATACATACATACATACATACATACACACATACATACATACATACATACATACATACATACATACATACATACATACATACATACATACATACATACATACATACATACATACATACATACATACATACAGGGCTTTGTCGCTAGATCCAAGAGGAAGAAGAAATGAAAACCAACCACTTGTGCTTCTTTTAATTTTCAGCTCAGGCTCTTGAACATCATTCTTACAGTAATTATTATTGCAGTTTGATTGAAAGTGCACCTAACCTCTGTCAAATATTTTTCTTTACTCAGCTAATCTTTCCACCTATTCTACGATTCTCCTCTCCAATTTTCCTTTTTTGAGTGCAAAAAACGGTTCAAACTGCTTTGTTTTCGCATTTTCAAAATATTTTTACATTGCAAAGCAGTTTGTGACGTGAAATACAGAGTAGACCTATGCCTCTTTCAGCTCGGTCGTGGGTAAATGTAACTGCTATTTTTTCTGACTTAATAATTTTTTGGCACACAAAAAGAGAAATTTCAAGGGGAAAATGGTAAAATATGCTTGTTGAAGGCGGAAATATTAAGCTGAGTAAATTTAAGAAAAATTTTTGAGGTTGGGAACACTTTAAAGAGATCGCGGTACCATACCAACACACCAGTTGCAAGATTTTTCTTGGACTCAAAATGTAGATGTAGTGTAATGCAAGTCATTTAGTACAATGTTTTAGTGTAATTTTCTGCACTGAGTAATATTAACAAAATTTGAAGGTCCCCTGGTGAATATAACATTCAAGCATGGCTGCTGAGGTCTGAAAATATTCATCATTGTTCATCATTGTTGCTTGTTATTTGTACTCGAAGGAAAAAACCTTGGTCTTAGTAAATACACAACAACACTGCTATGGTTGTTAGTGTTTTTAAGCTCTAACACATCAAATGGAAAATGATGTGCTTGGCTGAATGTGGCCAGTTTTGTAAATCTGAGTGCTGGGTCTGTTGTTCTCACATAAAATGGCTGTTTCATTTGCTGCCATATTTATAACAAGTAAATTGAAGAGCATCCAGTGATATCATTTCTTGGACATTCTTTTCAAGATAGGGTAGTTGTATTGTACTGAAGTTTCAGGGTTTGTGCTTCTCCTTGAAGTACTGGAAAAGCCCTTGAAAAAAAGGATTTGGTGGGAAACTGTGTCTTGAATTTTTGGTTGGGTGAAATTTATTGAGATTGCATCATGCTAAGTTAAAGAGAAATTTCAAAAAGTGAGCCGAAATTTGACTATTGGGGAAAAATTAAATGCAAAAAACAAAATGCACGTGCGTGCACTTGACGCGCAGGACGTGGGAAGGAATATCAAGATAGGCTTCAGCAAAGGAAACACTGAAACATGATGTATGGCATAGAAACTTTCTTACAAAGATACCTTACAAACTCAATTTCTATCTAGTCCTGAAACCTCCTTAAAATACTCCTGGAATTATATACACAAAATCCAGCACCAACTCTGAGTTTATTGGTTGCTGCAACAAACACCAGCGATAATGGATAAATTCTGATATATTTGGCATCATTTCACAGAAAAGGTTCTCAATAGTTTTCATCCTTCAGTCTCATGTTGTTGAATTTGGAAACTCTGTTTAACTGCCAACAATTTGTTTTTTCATGATAATTTCTCCACTTTAACAAAACAAGCAAACTACAGTAATTAAGAATTCTTTTTCAACCGAACCTAGTCAAATTACCGTAGTAAAATGTATTACTCAAACTTGAATGTTAAGCAAGTCAGGCTACAGACTCGCAACATTGACTGATACCATGTCAACAAACCCGCGAGGTTATCTGACACTGCAGTAAAATAAAGTAAAATAAATTAAAGTGCCTCTTTCTGAGTACATGCAAGACACAACACTGCAATTTCGTCTGCTCTAGTAATTGTGGTGACTTCAGGACCATTGTCCAACCCACTTACTAATTTTCCCCATTCTTCGTTTTTGGAAATATGACAAAGTTTTTTCTACCATGAAAGAGCAAGGGCTGTTTTTTTGTCTGCTGCTGCAGTCATTGTTGTCGACAACACTTGACGAATGCTGTCGATTATTTCTTCGTTGAATTCATCGAGCAGCCGTGAAAACACTTCCTCGTTTGCCAACAAAGCTTTCCTTGGCGCTTCCCTTGGCGGATAATATCCCAGATTTACCGAAAAGGTTAACTGATCTTTGAGTTTTACATCAATGGCATCGATTCACAGGCCTTTGTTCCTCCAGCATGCCGCACAAGTCCTCTATTTCGTCTTGGGTGATGCGTGACATCGGCTTGTTAACTTTGAACGCTTTGCGGTTTTCCGGCTTAGGTTTCGAGTCCAAAGTCTGCCTTTGCCGCTACTTCGGATTGTGGCTCTCGAGAAAACATTCCTCACCAGCTTCCTCGTCTCCACTCGCAACGTTGTTAACCTTGTCTTCCGACTCATCCGCCTCGGCTAAGTCTCCATCGGTGGAGCCTTGGTCGCTTTCACTTGATTCGGTTTTCGGTGACTCTTTCAAGCAAAACCAAATGGTACGATTCCTTTTCTTTGATCATTTGCCACATACTTTTGTGATGAAGAAAGCCTTGAATTCTTGTTCACCAACACTTTGCCTGCCGTTTTATTTTAATAGCGCAATGTGTGGCCTAAAATAACCAAAGACGACTTACCCCTGAAACAGAGCGTGTATGAAGGATGTACTCTCTTACTCTCTTTTGTACCACTAGTAATCAAAGATTATGAGAGTTCGTTCGACGCCGTCACTCAAATGTACAATTTCTCCAGCTGACTTTCAGCGTCTGTTGCTAAAATCTACGTTTTTCATCGCTATATGATAGTGTCAAAGTCCATGCCAATTTAGGAGGTCTCCTGCACTAACTACGATTTGTTGACACGCTGGGTGACAGTGCCAGACTCGCAACTTTAATAGATCTAAAATATTTACATTTTAGCCTTCAAAATTGCGTGCTCGTTTATTGTAAACTAACTAGGTCCGTGCGACTGATTTGGTACAGGCTCAATCTTATGGATCTTGCCTTCAGATTACTTTTCCACTAATTCCAAACAAATTTCGACCGGATAAAGACTAAGCTTCATGTTTCCGTCGCGACTGCAACTAATCAACAAATGCAATCCAAATACGGTGAACATTCCAAAGCCAAGACTATTCAAAGTCCTGTTCGTTGACATATAAATTAAACAAAGGACAATTCTCTCAGATTTCGATAAATGCTACCGTCGAAGCGTTTAAATTCAAAAGTCAACATAGCGAAGCTTGTGGCGACTGAATCGAAAGAAAGATCCAGGGTGGCCTGCTCACATGTTCACCATATGTAGTCTGAGAGGGGGGGGGGGGGGGGGTTGTGAGGATCCCTCACAGTCACACCAGCATCCTAAAGACATAGACAAGGAACGCAAAAACAAAATCAGGTTTTGCGCGTGCCACGTTAGTAGCGAGGAGAAGCGAACTTGTGCTTGTTCTTGTAAATTGCACAATCTTGCACAATACCGTACCTCCAAGAATGGCATCGGTAAGTTAAGCCCGTCTAATGTCTTTTGTTCTACAATGTGTTGTGATCTTGCCTTCGCATCACTTATTACTTTTGTTGAGCGGGCCGTACGCTTAGTTATGTTATGGCAATCTTGACCTCCCGAGTTTTATTAACAATCAACTCCATTCATTGTGGGCCTATTTGGTTTATCACGTATCATGCTGCTCTGTACTCTGCATAGAAACCAGTTAGCGAGGTGTGTAGGATCTTTGACTGAAGGCGAGAACGCTATACAGATTTGTAACTTTTTAGAGCGATCACGCTAGCTGCCATCTGCAAGTGTCTGGCTTTTGTACGTCATATGAATACGAACTCAAATCTAAAAACATGCTTAAAACAATTCATTGAGAATTGGACTTTGAAAGTTGATTTTGTCCGTGCGAATTAGAAGTTTTACGAGAGTTTTTATCTCTGATGTGATTTCCATAAATTTGCAAGTGTTCGGGTGAACTGACGCGCGAGGGACATCGAAGCTACTTGCCCTTTTCTCGAACGGACTCGTAGGTGAATGCTCTCAGAGCGCTAGCAGAAACCTGTTACTTTGGAGCTCTAAAAGATCAGCTTATTCGTGATAGAATTGTGTGTGGTGTTTGTGAAAATGCAGCAAGAAGAAAATTATTGCAGAAATCTAAGCTCAGGTCAGAAAAATGTGTTGATGTTTGTCGCGCCACCGAAGCTACTTCTGCATAGCTCAAAGAAATGGCTTCAAGCCAACAACAACATTCCAGTGAAGTCGATTTAGTCACGAAAGGAGATTCTTGGCAGGGCCGTAGCCAGAAAAAAGTTATGACTGAGGCAATGTCCATCGTTAAATATTCTTCGTAGGTATTTTAGGTGTTTATGACGAGTACATTTTGAAGACAACACTGGAATTACGCTTTATTTTAACGAATCACGAAAAAATGACCGAGGCAAGTGCCTCGTTTGCCTCATACTGGCTACGGCCTTGCTTGGAAATCAAAAGCACGTAACGATAAAGTGAAAGGCCCTAAAAATCGCCAGATGGACGAGTGCAAGTTTTGTGGTCGTTAACACGAGCGTAAAAGAGGAAAATGCCCTGCGTATGGTCAAACGTATTTGTCGTGTGGAAAACCTAATCACTTTACTGTCAAATGCGAAAAGGATTTAACTTTACTGCCGGAAGTCGAACTGTCTGGGGCAGCTTCAAACACCTCGACGGATCGTCACGATCCGATGAGGTCTCTCACGTGGTGAGAGAAAGAAAAACACTTCGATGAACAAAGGAGGCTTTGCTGCTCAAAAATGTTGTATGCTTCGTTCTCAAAGAGTAGCGACTAAAATATCGATATACGCATAGAAAATTATAAACATCGACCAGAACAGCATTCACAAATGTTGCGAATGTGTCCTTAATACCCTGACGACATGTTGTTCAGAAACAGAAATAATGACTGACTGTAATAGCGCTCCGAAATATTGAATGCTTCGTTCTTAAAGCGTAGCGAAATCGCCATACACTTCCTAAAGGCATCCAAAAATGGTGAATGGTTCGTTCGTTCATGGCGTAGCGAAATAAATACCCAGACAACATACTGTTCAGAAAGAGAAATAATAATTGACAGTAATAGCGCTCCGAAATGTTGAATACTTCGTTCTTAAAGCGTAGCGAAATCGCCATACGCTTCCTCAAAACATCCAAGCGTAGCGAAAATCGCCGCAAGCTTCCCAAAAGCATCCAAAAATGGTGTTACATGCTTTGGCGTTTTCAGTGCCCTCACCTTTACTGGGCCAAACTTTGTACCTAGGATTTTATTGAACAGTATTTTTTAATAAACGCGGCTATGGGACTTTTCCCGTAGCCATTTACTCCGATTGTTCATTGGTTCCATTTTTGCCCAGTAAACATAGCTCAGGCAACGCAGCATTACTGGATTGTGCTTGTACATTATAGGGGATAAAAGGGCATAAACAAAAATATTTGCTTGCAAAGAGGATTTTTATGCTTCTTCTTCCCATTGTTTAACAACTTTTTAAATAAACACACTTACCCACACCAACCTGACTTTTTCAGATTCTTCAATTCCCAACGCAAAGTGAAACCATCAAAACACTCACTGTTTATAAATATGATATTCCAACGAGAAAGTAGCTGCTAACAAAGAAACGCAAATGCCGTGTAAATTCTTTCCCAACAACTCCATCCTTCATACAGAAGCAATGATATTTTCAAAATTATTATTTCCTATCTAAGAACAAAGTGGCGATTATAGCAGCATTTTAGTTGCTTTCAGCTTAACAAAGTCACCAGCACCAACACCGTATCCCAATGTCATGTTCTATCTTTAATTTGAAAAGTCAGACTTAAAAGTCTACTACCTTATTCTACCATATACGAATTCTAAGAGTTACGTTGAAAAAACCCCTTCCACACCAGTACTCATTAAAACACATACGCCCAAAATATGTACAAACAACGGCCCGCATTTTCCACCCCATGTCCGGCCTCAAGAAATTATACATTCACGTTGCGAACATCTCCAAACAAGAGGCTCTAAGTAGCCTATACTCATGCGCTGCCAGGTTATTTGTACTTTTGTTGATAGTTTAATAATAATAATAATAATAATAATAATAATAATAATAATAATAATAATAATAATAATAACAACAACAACAACAACAACAATAATAATAATAATAATAATAATAATAATAATAATAATAATAATAATAACGATAACTTTATTGTACACCACAAAACAAGGTATATAGGTGTTACAAGAATCTATTTGAGAGAAGTTGCTCTTTATCGTGTGAGTTCATTGACCTATACTTTTCATCTTTATTTGAAAGAGTCTGTTTTTTTCGATGGGTCCATAGACCTGTACTTTTCAAAACAATTTGAAGGAAGTTCTTATTTTTTCTCTGGGTCCATTGAGCTGTAAATTTCTCTCCTCTTTTTTCCAGTTTGCTGCAATTTCTGAAGTAGATTTATGCTTTCTTATTATTTGTTTCCTTTCTATATTTGATAGTTCCCATAAACATCTAAGAAATGCAACCTCCTACTTTGTTTCATTAATTAAATTTACTTTGAGTAATAGAACAGAATCTACATTTGAAAATACTTTTTCATCTTTTGCTTTGCATACCACTGGAAAACACAACTAATGCAGTAGCTAGAAATTCACATCAGAAAGCCTTTGCTGCTTTCCTTATTATCCAAAATGGCAGTTTTAAGCTGTTGTTTACTGGGAACCACATTACAAGATAAATTTCCCTGACATCTTGTTCTATGAATAACGTTTACATGGCCAGCGGCCTACGTCTAATTTCTTTGGAAAATCAGAAATAAAAACATATTTTGCTGGAGTAGCATTTCTGATAAATTGCTCTTCCATTCTCAATGATACTATCAACTTTTTGAGAGGTGCAATAGTTACAAGACTTTGAGTGGAAAAACAAATAGAATAAAATGACACAGCAGAGCATTCTTTGCAAGAACAAAGATAAACATAATTTAAGTGCTCCTAGGGTCTAAAATTTTGGTTTCGAACGTATAATGAATGAACAATGCTTCCACTGTTGCTTTACATTTTAATAATGTTAACACATTTTAATCTCATAAGTAACAGATGTTTGTGCACATATATTCTGAAAATGTTGTACCAAATTCATTAATGAATCTATTTCAATTGAAGGACATGTTGCAAATGGGTCCCATACCTAATAAATCTCTGCCATGAGAATAAAAAATTTTACACCTCACATTAGGCAGACAGTATATTGCTAATGTGTAAAGTTCAACTGTTAAAATATATGTATGATAATTATCCACGAGCAAAGAAAAAAAGGCAGCCAACATTGATATAACATAAGGAAAGTCTGCAATTAGAGGAAGTGCACTATTTAGCAAACCACTATAACTATCACTGTATGTCAACTGATAGTTAATGTAGCTTAAGTTATAGCCATAACAGGCAATTGAAATCTGTCAAAAATAGGAGTCCCTGTTTGCATGATTGTGACAAAGCTGAATACATATTATTTCATGTTTATAATTTAAACCAAGTCGGCTGCCTACATTTGCCGTACCGAATACTTCAACATATTACCTTGACTGTATGGTGCGGCAATAGTTTTAGTTGGATCAACAATTCCTGGACCTGGGTTGTTTGTACGCCATTTGCGAGTCGCGTTAACTCAGGAATGTAAAAGCGATACAAATAGATCTTTGTAAAGCCACAGATGATTAATTTGTTACATTTCATAAATGTGAACCAAACTTTTCAGTTCTGGCAAATAAATGGCCTCTAAGTAAAACAAAAGTAAGACAGAAAACAAGAATTTCTCCTTGAAGCATCCTCTAAATTCCTTTGCCACCAAATAAACAGAATGCATATCAACGACTGTACTGTATTGTTGAAACAATTTCCCATTTTGACTTCGTCGCATGCCCATAAGTTCTAAGAACAGCTCAGATTGCTAAAAGTCGGATAAGTTTTTCTCAGGTATTCTCAGTTTCGCTCAAAGGTACTCTTTATAACAGTTCTCAAAGATCACTAGGAGATGACCAGCTTGTTGATGTAGATCAGTTTGCTTGACCTTTATGTCGATTCCCGCTCTTGTGCAAAGTGTTTATTTGTAAAACAAATCAGAAAAAATGTACAATTTTGTCTTTAATGTCAACCACTTACCTTTGGCTCCACAATCGAAAAAGATTTATTCTAACAGCTCGATCCGTACGACCGCGACTACAATCACAAAGTTTGAACGGATGGACAGTTGCAGTCAAGATGCGATGATTCGAGCGCGACCATGCACATCCAAGAGAAAATGACACATCTTAAGGGCTAGACTTTCAAAAGTCCTTCGTCTCGTGTAGATTCGCGTCCGAAAAATCACGCTTCGCTCGCCCAAACATTTTCACCTGGGATTCTCGTGAGGTGGAATTGTGGCAAGTCTACTTAAGGGCTTGAAACATGAGAGGGATGATTGATTTCTTCAAACACGCACTGTTTATTTTGTCATGCAAAATGGACTGATATTCCAAGCATACATACATTTTAAGACTCTAATACTTCTTTTCAAGTATTTCTATTAATTTTTCTGACTCAACAATACATTTTTCAGCAGCTATGAACAATCCCCTACCACCCGCCCCACGTAAGGTTACAGTCATATCTGTAAATGTATGCAAGCATAAATTTCCATGCACTAGCTAATGCTACACGGAAAACAAGAAACGGAGGGCATTTCATACCTCATGCGCTTAGCTGCGCATGAGTAATAAACCGTAAACCAGCACTATTGCTACAAAAGCTAATAAAGAACTTCAAAACTATTGCCCAGTATTAATCACCTAAACGCATCGAAGTCTTTAACAGATTTAAACTCTTCATGAAAAACGGAATGCTAATCTGTTTGAAGATTCATTTCATGAGTTTTGCATCCTTTAGATATCAGTATACCCCAAATGACAACCTCGCGTTGTTGCTGCTTCACGGTCACACGTTTCATAAAAACCCCAATAAAGTATATATTTTCTGGAAGATTAGGAATTGTAGATTCCGATTATTAGTTTATTTAAGGCAAGAAATAAAAACCTTTCCTAAAATAGCCACCATTTTCCAAAAGTATGTAGTTTCACAAATTGAGTTCGTTTCCGGTGAGGATTTAACCGGAAACTACGTTTTCTTCACACCTTGATCTAAAAAACAGTGTTGGGGAATTTTTTGATTAATTGTCTCGTTTGTTTTTATTTCGCTGTTAAACTTTAAGTTTTTATAAAACACGCAGTCGCTTTTCTTAAATACTCATTACTTTCGAAGGAGGCAACAAAAAAAAACTTCCCGACACGGGTTTTTTGCCACATTATCGCGCAACATTCTTGCCAATTTTCAGCGAAAAAGGATGAAAACTCGCTGTAACTGGAAAAATGTGCCTCATTCGGTGAAATTTGCATTTGAGTTCTGAGAAATAAAGCAATTTGTGGACAGCTTCTCATTAGAGATAATTTATTCATAGAGTCGTTTTCCTTTCTAACTTTGTCTAGAAGAAACTTTTTTTCGCAAACTTTTTGCAATCAAAAAAAAACGCAATGAGGTGTATGCGGGAATATTAAAAAGGAAAATGAAAAAATTATCAATTTTGGGGTATACTGATTCCTTATAACATCACTCCCAGGGGACCAAACACAATAACAAACCTGCAACACAGTCTTTTCAGTAATTTGTGTTTCACCTTAGAGGCTAGCGCTTCAATATTACGCGACGATCGCAAACGAGTAACATAAATACGAATAACGAAACAACTGTGTCCCGGTGGATTGACATCACCACCTCAAATGACGGCTCGTCGCGACCCGTCAACATTTTCAGGCGGCTTCAAATCCTCCAGTATCTTCACATACACGATTTTTTGTAAGCCTCTCACCACCTGACATTTCCAACAGTCGGGTCGACTTTTCAAGTGACGGGTCGTCACGAACTAGACGGGTCGTCACGACCCGTCAACATTTTCAGCCGGCCTCACCGCCTCTAGTATCTTCACAAATACACGATCTTTTCTAAGTCCCTCACCACCTGACATTTCCAACAGTCGGGCGACTTTTCAAGTGACGGCTCGTCACGATCCGTCACATTTTCAGAAAGTTCATCAAACCTTCCTTCAAATAGCAACTTCCTGTTACTTTACTTCCGCAAACACCACGACCCGACTTCCGCTTGACTGGTCGTCTTTACCAAAAAGTCGACCAGACTCCGTTCGTGTGTATTGGACAACCCTCGAGTGATGACGACAGCTATTCCTCAGAAGAAGAAA
>NC_090888.1:63467521-63472521 GCF_036669925.1 Montipora capricornis
AATTTCAGTAGCTCTCTTCGCCGTATGCAAGGCTGGTCACATTGGCATGCATAGATGGGTGGACGTACTTACGTATGGACGGTCGATGACGCCATGGCTATAAAACCAAGATTTCTCGCATCGATGGGTTACCATATTTTCTCAACAATGGTGCTGGCGCGCGCGGAGCTTATTTAGCAGTGCTTAACTAGGTCTCAGCACTCTTACAACTATTACAATTGTGTGTATGTGTGTGAAATTTTACAAGAGTTGGAAATTACAAAGAAAGGATAAAAGTCATGTTATTAAGGAAATAAAAAATAATGATATACGACAGCATACCCAAGTAGCGTTATTTTGAGGTTGTTTTTCTTACACAAGGTTTGTGTTCACAAACTCTACCTGCCTCCTGAGATTTATTTCATGTGTGACTCACTACAGGACAACCAGCAAAAATCTGATGACACAGAGCTGCATGCAATTACCTAGTGCACTTACTGTGCCATGATATATTTGATCACCAAATCAAAGATTGTTTAATTACTGGCAACTTAGATGTGGTATGTCACGCATGCCATTTAGCGTGCAATAACCCATTAGGTCATGGGATTTGTCACGCTAACGGCGGAAAGTTTCACTATGATGCTTAATAGACGAATATTCTTTGAACATTTGAATTATTACATGGCCGCGCGGAGGTACGAGATTTCTCTTCGAGTGTTGAAAAATATTTCACGAGTGAGAGAAGAGAAAGAGAAGAGAGAAGAGAAATTTCGTATCTCTAAGCGGTTATGTAATATTCTATTTTTTTCAGTGAAAACAGAACATTTAGTTCCAAGCATTGCATAATTTAAAGCTGTAAAAGTTGCAAAATAAATTAACATAGTGGACATTCCAAAATATGCGGGTAGTGGGGGGGAGTCGTAAAATTCGAATTTTGGAAACCTTTGGACAAGATGTTTTTTTCCTGTATAATCCGCACCAATTTGAAGTTCTCCGATTTGACAGGAAGCTATTAAGATTTTGTAGCATTGACACCCAAAGAAAGAGCAGAAATATTTGGACATAGTCCAGTCCATCGAAAATATGTCAAAAACGAATAATTTTTCTACTCTTATTTGAATTAACTGTTACCGCTAAAAAATTGAAATATCATCATCTCCGCTGCCATAATTTCCATGAGATTTAGGAAACAAAACCGACGATTACTGTAGTTCAAGCAATCAACGACTATAATTTTCAGTCTCCAACATAAATACAGAACGTTAGTTTACCTTTTCGAAAATGTTACTTCCTCGCTACTTAATTTGGGACTGAGGGAGGCTTACTACAAGAGAACAGGAGATAGAGCAGGGCTTGACAGAACTTTTACCGTTTGATTGCTCTTAAATTGTTCAAATTTTACTGTCAGGCACTTTTTATTTTCAATATGTGGTCGGGACACTCAAAGCCCTAAAAGCAATTTTGATCTATGAAGAAATACAGAACGAAAGGTCTATCAAACAATTGGGGTGCTGGGTGGGCTTTTTTTATAGCACTGACATTTACCCATTAGGGGCAGTTATACTACAATGTAAAATGAGTTAAATTTTAAAGTGAAACTATAGATTGGATTATTGTCTTAATGCCTGTGCTCACAATTGATTTCCAGATTTGTTATTGTTCTTGTTTTATTTAAAAAAAAAAAAAAGCCATAGTTTAGCTTGTGATCGATCTTGATCCCCGATCCTTGATCCTCCATCCTGATGTTCCAGTAAACCCCCGCGGGTCGTGAATATGTCGGTCATAATCATACCGGAAAATGTCCCATACATAACGCACGATGCCAGATCAATTGTTTACTAACCATAGACGTAGAAAATGCTTTGCAATTTCCACGCAAAAACCTTCTATTGTTACGTTGAGCCATACTTTAGTAGGACTAAAACTGAATTTTTGGGACTGGAAACCAGATAAAAAGACCTTTTACTGGAACATTTATCTCTGCTAAGGTTGGGAAGTTTTCTGAACTTCAAGGTTTCAGGAAATGAGAAACGTCGCGTTGCAAACTCATGATCCCGAGGGTGGGGATGTTTGACAAGGCCGCGCAAGCGCCTGGAACATAACAATACCTAACTACCAAGGCCTTATCAACAACGAAAACGGTTCTTCATTAGATCTAGAAAAATTCTAAGTTACAGACTTTTGCCCGCAATTAGCGAGGGCTATTCGAGGCGGGCAAAAGAGGAACAAAGAAAATTTAAAAGTCCCATAAATGATATCCTAAGAACAAACCTAGAAGCAATCTAGTTTGTCGTGTGGTTTATAGCCAGAGTGAGATCGGGAGGCGGACTGTACTCAATACTGGGAGTAACATACAATGTTATGATTTTGAGAGTTGTACTCGTGTATGAAAATTCTTATGTAATCGTTCTCGTTTTTCAGGATTTCAAGGAGTTTATTCTTCAGTTTGCTTTTAAATTGATTTTTATTTAGTTTTTTTGATAGAGAGTGGAATGCTGTTCCGAATTAGGGCATCTGAGATAGAGAAGGCTCTTTTCATATTTTCAGCTCTAGCTTGCTCAACATAAGAATTCTCGTTAGTAACAGATCTAGTCCGGTAAGTATGGACAAAAGACAGTTTCTGGATCATATTCTCAAGGTTACTGGGAGCAAGATTATTATGAACGTCATACATTAGAAGGCTCATTTGCTCAAACAGCAAGAATGATATCGGCAACTGTTTTGTTTCCAAGAATAATGGGACAGCATGAGCTCTTGGATTACTTAAGATATTAGCCTAAGGGCTCGCTTTTGGAGCACTAGCAGCTTATGAAGGTGTGTCTCAGCAGCCTGACTCCAAGCGCAGATACCATAGTTCAGATAGGGCAAAATTAAAGAGGCTCAGCAGCATAAAGTGAGAAGTACATAACGGGGAACAAAATGTCTGAGCTTGGCAATAATCCCGATTGTTTTACTGACTTTTTGACAGATGTAGTCTATATGATATTTCCATGAGAGGTTCGAATCAATGAGTATACCAAGATATTTAATATATTTGTTTGTTGGGATGAATGCAGCAGTTCTTTGGAGTAAGAGCAAGATTCAAATTAAAGAAGGTCAATGTTGAAATCTCCGATTAAATAGATGTTTCTTTTCAAGAGGAATATAATTATATTGACGAGGAAAGATAATTAAGGTTATCATCAGCCTTGTCATGTTGTCTATAAACCACACCACAAATACTATTTTTCTTATTTGTGTCAACGATCTCGATCCAAAGAGTTAAAATACGTTCGAGAACATCATATTGCAACTTACTGTTTATAAACATTCCCACACCGCCCGCAGAAAGCGGCGTTGTTACATACTCAAAGTAGTAATTTGGTAAACTCGGACGAAATTCATCACCAGCGCCATCACGAACTCGAATTTCAGTTAATCCTATGACACTAAAGCTTATTTTTAACTCAAAGAGCACATGCTGTTGGAATTGTTCGAAATTCCTCTTAAGGCTTCTTATATTACTATGAAGGATACAGATGAAATTCTGATGATTTTGATTCATTTTACTTTTAATAGCGTCAGCAAAGCTGTGAGGTGAAAAATAGCGAGATCGCAATCTTGGTTCTAAGAGGTTGGAATCAGGGTCAATGTTTATATTAAATGAGTTCATATTAAAAATGTCTAAATCATAAAGACTATGTGGCGACTCCAGGGTATTCTTTGAGTGTTAATTGTCATCTATAAGGTTGTTAAATCTACCATGGACAAAGGGGATATCTTTGCAATTATAATAAGGTAAATGTTTTAAGGTTTCCTTCGAATTGAGTTTTTCACGAGAAGCCATCTTATCTATATTTTAACTGGAATAACAAGAAAGAATAAATATGTTTGGTACTTAACTTAACTGAATAGTCTCACTCAGGTTCCAGACTATTCGTAAGACTGATCAAGTCTTCCATTGACTTGAGCTTGATTACTCTAGATTCGTTGAACTTGCGGAGAACAACTTGGCCATTTTTCGCCCAGCAGTACTGAAAATGATGCGCTGTCTTGAATTTGCTTGCTTCTGATAAGAGATGCTGCAATCTTGGTTTTAAGTGATCATAAATCATATCTTGCGCCAAAGAAGTTTCCGAGTTGTGTCCCAGCATAGAAGGAGAAATTCTTTCGACTTCTCGTCGGTGGTTTATAGCATATTCTTTTGCCAATCTTCGAAACAAATTGCAGATAATAATCTGTTTGTGCCCAATGTCACGTCTAGATTTGACCCGGTGAGCGATGTCAATGTCATGACTTGTTAAGTTAATCCACTTACATCGAGGGGGGAGGAGCGGGGTCCCATGTCGCTTGTTTGAATTTGAGAAGGTCTCGTGTCGCTATTTTATCAATGTTTCAGGTTGCTGTCGGAAATTTAAAGAAAGGATGTCCTTTGTCGCGATTTCACTTTAAGTGCTGTCGCTACATTTTAGGCCGTGTCGCTTGTCGGAATTTACCCGGCAGAGCTTCCCGATGGCTTTGAAGATTTCAAGACAGGTTCGCGGTTTCAATAGGCTAGTTTCGAATTGTGCAGCAACAAAAGAACAGTGTCGAGGTTCCCGGGGAATAATTAGCATATTGTATTTTTCAAAACAATGGAAAATGCAAATTATTCCCCTGAACCTCGACTCTGTTCTTTTGTTGCTGCACAATTCGAAACTACAATAGAATGAAGGGGTAGTTTCTAAAGAAACTGTGGTGCTGCGTCGGTGGGGAAGTAGTATACAAAAATTTGGTTTATCAACGGAGTTGATAATGTAAATTGACCACCGTACAGACAGAGATTCTAAAAGCTGACGTTTCGAGCGTTAGCCCTTCGTCAGAGCGAATCGAGGGATTATGGGTTACGTGTAGTTTTTATAGTAGAGTAGGAGCTACGCTATTGGTGGTAACATGCCAACGAGAAAAGTAGGAATATATTAGTTAAATGAAAAGCGTTCGTTAATACCGTGAGGATTAAGGGTGCCGATTTGAAAGATGAATTTTTGTTCCAGATTCTT
>NC_090888.1:63477521-63487521 GCF_036669925.1 Montipora capricornis
TGTGTCCTTGAATAGTTTGTTTTCTTTTGATTCATTCATTAATTCATTCATTACAGGGTTTTCCTTGTCCTTATTCTGGCTGCTCTTGGAGTTTTCTTTGGCCTCGACACTGCCAAACAACCTCTACGCTTTATTTCCATTTCTGGATTATTTTTCAACATTTTGTTTTGTTGGATATTCTCTAAGCACCGTAGAAAGGTAGGTGTTTTGGTGCACTTGCTTTGCTTTAGGCGTATCAGAGATCATCTACTGCCAGTCTTGTACATGTAGACCTCTCTTCAATTAATTTTATAATTTAAAACTTTATGGAAAGCTTCGATTTCATCCCACGACCATATCCATCGAAATTAAAAAATAGAATAGCCTGTCACATTTTAAAATGTTTTCACTGTTATGTGGAAATGGTAACTTTATTAATTTAGCTATAGCACAATAACTTGAATCAACTTTTTCCCCTTCTCATTTTGGGCACTGTATTAGTTACTAAACATTTTTTGAAACCATAATCTGACCTCTTTTAGGTTAAGTGGCGTCCTGTCATCTGGGGTCTTGCTCTGCAGTTTGTTTTTGGTCTTTTCATTCTACGCACTACGGTTGGTTTCCAAGCTTTCAAAGGAATTGGTGACCAAGTTGCCCATTTTCTTGATTATGCTGATGTGGGAGCCAAATTTGTGTTTGGAGATGAATACTTGAACCATTTCTTTGCTTTTAAGGTATGTTCATATTTTAACAAATAAATTTTATTATTCTTTTGAATTTGTGCTAATGAGGCCATCTAAAGGAACATTTTTTGTGTTTTGTCCATGAAACATGGCCAGTTGCTGTAATTAGTGCAAAGACAAAAGAATAATTTTTTGGCTTCTATTTAATATGTAGATTTAGCCAGGCCATAAAGCTTAGCTCCCGGGTTTTTTTTTCTTACTGGCTGTAGGGTTAGTGAAAATAAAAGGCTTTTGAATTTTCCGCGTTTTGGTGTTTCTGGTTACCGCTTAATTAAATCTTTTTCTTCGCTTTCCTCTTAAGAAAAATTCATTGCCTAACTAGAAGAAAACAAACAAATCCTCACCGAAAAAACGGAAAAGGAAAAAAAAGTCATTTTTTAGAGTCAAATGTCAAAAGTTGCAAAAGCCAGCGAATAGGAATCACGCTAAAATTAGAAATCGCAGACATACTAACTCGTGATGTGACAGATCGGCGTTAGGAAATTTTGTGAGTTCAAGGTCAAAAAAGAGTTCTTGATGAGATCATTCACACGTTGAAGGTCCGATCGTTGCGCCACACGGGAGACCATCTTATCAACCACTCTTTTAAATCGGGTCCCCGGTAGGTGGTGTGATGCAAACCGTAACTGTCCATGACTTCACAGGCCCCGTCTTTCGTCCAGAGTCCTAACCAATATTGTCCGAGTTCACCTCGAAGATCAGTATTGACGATGCACGCCGCTCGTGTCGTTTCGGTCGGATGGGACAGTAACCTATCGGAAGGATGCACGCCGTGAAACACACGTTTGAGGATCTGACCGTCCAAAGCCAGATGACGAAGGGCCACGTCACTCAAAAGTACAAATTCCATACTTTGAATAAGGGAACTTCATCGACGCACGTTATATAGAATCCCGCCCTCGTCGATCTGGAACACGTTCTCGAATCCGCCCCATACCAGCACGGTGATGTTCTTGTTCAAGGCAGCCTGAAAATCGATTTTCAAGCACAGATTACAGCTTGTTTAGGATTGCGATAAAATGGCACGTCCGCATCTCTGTCGGGCAAGTTGTTGAAAGCAAGCAACGTACAATTTTTGTCCTGTCCCCACTCACTAGGTAAGATCATCTTCGGACGATGATACAGCAACAACCCACTGACTTCCAAGAAGCGATGGTACCCCAAGGTATCTTTCCGGGCATTGGCTCCATTCAATTCCAAGGCTGGGTACGTGTATTCTCCCTCGTCGATGACTTGACGGATACGGATCACGTCAAAATTCTGCAAGGCGAACGGGTAATACTCCAGATTCCCATTAAACTCACGACTGTCCAGCAACCCCACGAGTAGGCATACGTATCGGTCTGTTCACTCATCAAGGTGCCATTGAATCGTAAATTCATCTGCTTGAAGATCGTGTGACCCAGGTTGTTGGTCACGTAGACAAACTTGGTATTATTGGCATCCCAGGTACTGTTGGCATCGACCACGATCCTGTTGGTCGACGCCGAATTCAACTTCAATTCCACTTCCAAGTAGCTCCGGTTCAAATCGACGAAATCGTCCAACGCTCCCACCATTGCAGAATCATTGCAGTTATATATATATACGATTATCTTGTAAAACATTTAAATAATGTTACACTCACTATGGCTGAAGATGATGTTTGAAACATCGAAACATGGTGTTTCGGTGTTCGGTGTTTATATTTGGGTAGCGGTTTGATGATTCCAAGACAGGATTGAAGAAATCTGATAATTGGTCCAGAACTTCGGGAAATAAAGAGTCTTACAATTACCAAATTTAATCGAGGACCAGATGATTTCACCATCATTACCAAACTTGGGTTGCTCTTCACAAATAATATCAGACTCAACAGCTCGGAAGACTTCTCCTCCATTGCATTTCCGGTCAGTTCTGAAGATAGAGAAGTTTTTGCGGAAAATTAGAATAGGTTGTTACTTCTTTGCTTTTCATTTCGACTCACAGCCTAAAACGATGTCAGGTTTATGGAGGTCGAGTAACGACTGACATTCTGTAGAACGGGACACACCCTTAAGACCGCTGCAATTTATAATCATTCCTTTTAAGCTGTTCTTGACTCTAATGGGTTTAGCGTTGCATCGTGGAGGAGATGATGCGTGTTGTTTCAAAGGCGTAGAAGTCAGATTTGAAGATCTTGGAGATGGAGATAAGACGCTGAATGAGTCGGTAGATAAAAGCAAAGACCATGATGCATTAAACAGCGAGGGATGGAAATTCTGGAGGCCGCATTAATGACAAATCCAGGTGCACGAGGATCTCCTAGAGCGTTGTAAACATCTTCGCTGATCCTACAACAGCACTGGATTTCGCTGTTGATTTGATTATACACGCTTCCGGCAAATGCCACACGGGAACTTCCAATATGGGCCAGGATTGGATTGGATGTCGCCGCTAAGTAGTAGCACGGTAAAGAAAAGTCTTAGTTGAGCGTCACTTTGCTCCTTGAAGATGGCGGACTTCTGGAATCGAGGCTGGTATAGGATCATCTTGTTATGAATGAAGTGGTATTTGGGAAACGTAGGCAAAGCAAAGTCCTGTATTGACAAATTTCGCAATAGCGAAATGTGTAAGAATTGAATGCATTTCCTCGCCGTCACCATGCGGATAATAGCAAGGGAAACTCAGACTGAAAATAATTTTTGTTCGGAGACACTCGTAACAATTTGATTAATTGTTTAAGCCTTTCCGTGCAGACCAATTATTGCAAGTTTTGTTAGTCTAAACTCATGAATGCAATCGAACTCACGCAATGCAAAGCTCGTGTCAGCATATGGCATCTTTCTTTATAATTTAAGCACCATATCATTGTGTTAACTTAACAAAATATAAGTTTGAGAAATAACTAGTAGGTCAACGCAAAGTTGATAGTGAAGGGAAAGTTCACGAAGAAAAAAAAAAGTTTTCTTGCGCAGTCATATCGCTATGCCGTGTTGTCGCTCTCAACCCTTTTCCGCGACTTTTGGTCGCTTGGTTAGGATATATTAAGCAACAATTCCTTTTACATACCCCAAAAATATCCGCACTGCGAGATGCGGACGATGTGAAATCAGTGAAAGCTATGTGTAAAAGCGAAGCTTCAGAAAGGAAGAGTCTATTCAAAACGTAAAGAGTGAAGCTAAAAACCGTTGAGTAAAACGAATTCTCGATAACATCACTGCTTTTAATACTCATTTAATGAGCCTCTGCGTATAAATTCTCACCACACTTGTGAAAAAGTTGCGTGATTTTTTTACACGCACTTTGGTGTATTTTTTTTACTCGCGTGTTTTGCGCGTGTAAATTGCGTGCCATATGGCGTATTTTCACACAGAAAACACGCGTGCAATGCTTACATACCCGCGGCCTCCAAAAAATACATTTTTTAATTAGAAGCCATTGGTCTACCCGGGCTCCGACTGTTTCCGGTGCACCCCAGACCCGGGCTCAGACCGTTTCAGACGCCGCTCAGGGATTCACAGTGAATTACAAATGCTACTACATGAACTAAAACGTAAAACATCGAATAACATCACCAAGTGCTTGGGACTTGGGAGTAGAGATGAACAATGATCAAATTGTAGCATCAAAAATGATCCGATAATTATCAAAATATGCGGATTATGCTAGCATTGCTACTTGGCAGAAATTGTGCCAGTTTGCTCAAATTATGCCAAAAATCATGCTAGCATAATCTATAAAGGCCTACCTACGGTGCCTGAGGAGTGTGTGGGTTAACCAGCCAAAAACCCTCTCCATTAAACAAGGCATGCATCTAATCACCGAAATTAATGATTCAACCAACAACATCTGAGAACAAAAGCAGTTTAGAAGATTGCTAAATGAGCCCATAGCTTGATTAGAGTCAAGTGTTATAAACTGGAGCACAGCAATGCTCAGTGTGTTGCTAGCTCTCATCAAAGTCAGTATTCTTATTAATAATAGAAACTTGTGCTTAGATATCTTTGTAAAACAAGCTACTTCTCTTTGAGGAGCCAAAAAAACAAAAAACAAAAACAATCTCTGGCAACAGAAAGTGACCTGATTCATTATGAATGGCTTCCATTCACAACAACATTATATTACTTTACTTACAAATGTTAACTTTCATGTAAGAACTCGACATATTTTACCATATTACTGTTGTCTGCCCAAATAACTGAGCTCTTTTAAATAATATCCATGTCGATTCAAACTGGCAAGCACTTTTACAATATTTTTACAGTTATGTAAAAAGACAGTTCATCATTCTCATCAATTATTATTATTATCATTATTATTATTATTATTATTAATTATTTGAAAAGTATCAATAATATTGCATTGCCATACCTCAGTCAGTGGTTGCTGTGCGTGACTGGTCCCCGGAATTATCAGAGTTGGGTTTATGTAGTTTCTGTACTTATGTTTTGTTTTACTTTTTAGGTTCTTCCAACCATCATTTTCTTCAGTTCTGTTATCTCTGTTTGTTATTATGCTGGTATCATGCAAGTTGTTATAAAAAAGATCGCTTGGCTCATGCAGATCACCATGAAAACATCTGCTGTTGAATCACTGAACGCAGCAGGCAACATATTTGTAGGACAGGTACTGTAGCAAGGGTTTCCAGCCTCGAAACGTCCTTAACCTCTTGGAGAGGAGACATCCTTAAATTTCATGTTGCTGTTGCCATTTTTCGTTTCTGTTGTTCTCCAATTCGGAAATGCTGTAAAATAATACATATACCATAGGGATGGGTTTCAATAGCATTTGAAGTTGGTGGCTGGTATATGTAGACTAACCGACTGTTTTCGTCGTTGGTTTGAAAGAACCTGTCTTCAGTTCCTTAGTTTACAGGAAAATGTAGCCAACTTCGTGCTGTTCTGGTAAATTATTGCCCAGAGATTGCATGACAAAAAAAAAGCTTATTACTATTATTATTATTATTATTATTATTGTTGTTGTTGTTGTTGTTGTTATTATTATTAATAATCTTCTATTGCTCTGATACCAATTTCCACTTTTTTTCAAACAGACCGAGGCACCTCTCCTTGTCAGACCTTTCCTAGAACATGTAACTATGTCGGAACTGCATGCCATCATGACCGGGGGGTTTGCAACAATTGCAGGAGGTGTGCTGGCGGCTTACGTTGAGTTTGGTGTCTCGGCATCACATCTGTTGAGTGCCTGCGTCATGTCTGCACCAGCTGCCTTGGCAATATCCAAGTTAATGTACCCTGAAACCGAAATTCCAGAATCTGTAAATGAATCAGAAATCGACATCCCAGAAAGGTAAGTCCTAAATGTTTATTTTATTTCTTCCACCGTTCTCCTCATTTTTAAACTTATGCACTCTTGTCCTGAAATACAGGCAACATATAAAACTTAATGTCTATTAAGTGTTCCAGGGAACTACATATTGTATGTTACTCCTTGAACCTTGAACGCAAACTTACATGTAAACTCCTAGGCATTTGGGACTGTTTTTTTTTTCACTTTTTTTCAGCACTGAAAGAAACGTGATTGAAGCAGCTGCCAAAGGTGCATCCACAGCAATTGCATTAGTTGCCAACATTGCTGCAAATCTGATTGCCTTTCTAGCATTCCTTGCATTTTTTAACGGAGTATTGTCATGGATCGGGTCAATGGTTGGCCATCCAGAATTCAGTTTTGAGGTTTGTTGTGCAACTATGATCCTCCAACCAATTGCAGATATGCTTACAAGAGGCTTTACTGATTTTGTATACATGTATAATGATATCTAAAGCAAATATGAGCTCTGTAACATCCATGAAGCAAAATTGTTTTACTTCGTTTTTCTGCTAAAAAAATATATTTTGATATTTCAAAGTAATAATTCAATAATAGTCGCTGCGTTGAAGTCGTAAGCTTGTACTATCGCAGGGCATAACAATGCTCTAGTTTTGAGGAGGCTATGGGTGCGTTTCTTTGGAATGATCCGAAAAAGAATCATTGATCCAAAATCAATTGGGTCATGGTGCATCAAAGGAACCGAAAAATCCTGTCCTAGAGTAAAACTCACCCTATGACAGTTAGCGGACTGTGCTTTTTATCCTGATGATGACCTAGTGCCGAAAAACTTTTTTATATACTTTTTAATGTAATTTTTAGCCTTGAAAATAGTTCAATTTGAATAAAGTTAAAATCGATAGGAAAGTACTTTTTTTTTCAATGATGCCCCTAGAATTTCTGCCAATTTTAATATTTATGATGAGTCCATCTGTTGTTTAAAAAACCTTAAACAAGCAGCAGTGTTTTATCGGGTTTAATATAAGCCCACCCAATATACAAGACATGCGAGTTTTTTTTTTAAGAGCTCCAAAAACATTCCACAAAAAGCATGTCCCTCGGGAGTCTAACAAAGGTTCAAAATGTGAGGGGAAGATGTTGGCGTACCAGAAAAACAAGTTGGGCCTCATAATGATTACTATTCTTTATAAAAAGAACTCTAATCAGGAATGTTTTATCGGTTTAAAGCTCATGCACTTACAGTGCGACGCGCCTTACCGTGGCCACCTAACAAAGTTTTTTACAAATTGTCCGCCAATCATGGTGTGTGAATTTGATTGACAGTCACGCCTCCTTGCAAAGTTCGCACAGTTGTAAGTTAAACACCGTTGCATGGGTTGTTGAGTTGATGTATTTACACGTAGTTGTCAAATGTGAAAGTTTGTTGGGTGGCCACGGTAAGGCGCGTTGCACTGTAAAAAGGCTATGTCACATTTTCACATTTTTCCTTTACTGATGAAATTATTGGTACATCACGAACAAAATGATTCTGAGCAAAAACAACCTTTATCCAGGCAATTTGCCATAAACTTAAAGTGCCTATAAACCCGAAAATTTTTTTTTGCTTCGAGAAATCTTTGTATCGCTCTGAGCGAAATGGCGCAAAAATTTTTGTTTTTGGTTAAAACCGGTTTTTTTTTACGAATTTTTAAAGTGCGGTTTTCTTTGCCCGCGACCGGGTAAAAGGGAGACTGGGCCTAGTCTCCCGGACATTAGCATCAGGCAAATCAACAGAGGAGACGCGTAGTTTTGTAGTTTTCCCTGCGTGCCGGTGAAAACAATTTCTGTTCGGTTGACGCTTGTAGCCAGCGTACGTGTTAATCAAGAAATGGCTTCGAACGACTTCATTCTGTCGTCCGGTCCACATACGGAAGTTTCAGAAATGGAAGATTACGAGCTCGAAGTTCAAGGTTCGCCAAACTCGAGCTTTGCGGCCAGCGATGAGGAAGACACGCACGAGGCATATGCTGACGATCCCCTAGCGGACGAAGAGTGGCTAGAGTTGTACGAACAAGAAAGAAAGGAGGAAGAGGCCCTAGAGAAGACACTCCAAAAGCGCCTAAATGGTACAGAAGAAGTCCGAGACTGGTAAGTTGTAGCGATCTCACTCCCATTTCTCAGGCATGGCTTCACCTCTGATGAAAGTCACAACTTGCGAAACTCACAGTCCGGGTTTTACGTCACGAATTACACTCCACCCATTCCCTTTCGGCAAGCTCACCAGCTCGGTAATGGGTTTTCGAATCTCGCGTCTCCGCCACTTTGAAAATTCGCAAAAAATTCCGGTTTTAACCAAAAACAAAAATTTTTGCGCCATTTTGCTCAGAGCGATACAAAGATTTCTCGAAGCAAAACAAAAAATTCGGGATTATAGGCACTTTAAAAAAACGTCGGGCCGACTTTTGTTAAAGATAATTTCCCAAATTCAGTCAGTTTTAATCTTGTCCATTTGTGTCCATCCATGCTTCTCTTTCCTTTTGCTGTATTTCTTTTATGTTGTTTAAAAGGTTGTAAGTGGCTATGGCAACGTTTCATTCTACTTGTTGAGCATTTGGGTGTCACGAGACTACATCATTTTGCGTGACCTAATCCACTCAACATTTTCTCGATGTTTTGATAGGCTGTTTGGTACATGAAATATTAATGAGTTTTTTTTTAATGAGATATTAAAACCTTTTCTTTTGCCTATTCATAGTTTATTTGTTCCTATGTCCTGCGCCCAGTGGCATACCTCATGGGTGTCGAATGGAAAGATTGTGATGTAGTTGCTGAACTTTTGGGGACCAAGACTTTCTTGAATGAATTTGTAGCATATATTTATTTATCTGACTACATCAAGAACAGGACAACTTCGAATGGCTTGCGGACAATATCAGTAAGTACCTTAATTTCAAATATCATTGATTGTGTGACAAATCATGGTAGCTTTAAAACTTGTCTCCAGTCTCTTTGGGCCTTGAATAGGATAAACAAAAATATCTGCAATAATTACATTGCAGATCAACATCTTTGACTAATACAACGTCAGCAAAACTAGCAAAGGTAATCCAGGGTTTGCATGTGAAGGCCTCACAAAAAAAGCTGGAATTTGAGTCATTCAGAACTTTTCAGTTCTTAAAATTAATGGATCTGAATCCAAGTGGAAAGTTGTGATTTTTCTTTAATTCTGCTTAGAAATGGTATGGTGTTATAAAATTACGGTAAACAACAATGGAGTTCCACTAAATGATATGTTTATTATTATTGTTATTATTATTATTATTGGTAACATGCACCCATCTCAAATATCATCTTCCACCTTCATGAATACATGTAGTAAACTTTGTCACACGAGGTTGAAGAAATGTGTCTGAAATTGCAGCATTTATCTGGACCCACGATGGAGCTGTGTAATTCAAACTTTTTGTTCTCAAACTTGAACCTTGGGTCCACTTTCATAATCTGCAAAATGGTGGAAGACGAAAGAACCATTATTATTCTGACTAGGACTTTTTGATTCAATTATTGTTAGGTTCGCCTTGTTCTTTAGTTTATTCAAGTGTCAATTCAAGCATTCAATTCGTCAATTCAGACATTCATTTCGTCAATTCAACATTCAATTCAGCAATCCAAACATTCAATTCGGTAACTGAAACATTCAATTCGTCAATCAAACATGCAATTCGGAATTGAATATTTGATTGACGATTTATAATTGCGAGTTTAAATTGCATGATAGAGTCCTTGCATTGAAGGTTTGAATTTAAGAACAACAAGCTTGAATTTTGGCACGGATGGATACCCATAGAGCCTCAGGTTTTGTGTTTTGACATGACAAGCTGCATTGCATTTCCGCCGTCAAATAAATTTTCCATTGAATGATACTTGAGATAGGGTGCACTAATTATTTTTTTAAACATTAAAAATGTGAGTGTATCAATAAAGTTTGGTAGATTGAACTATTTATGTAACAGGTTTCCTGTGCATGCAAACCAGTGTCGAACTAAAAC
>NC_090888.1:63504101-63521601 GCF_036669925.1 Montipora capricornis
CATTACTTTAGGGCTTGTGTGTTGCCCACGTTGTGCTGGCACCCAAACAAACACAGCTGTTTGAAAGCAGCATAACGAAAACGCGAACGCGTCGTTTTTTCCTCGATTGCGAACAAAAATTTGTACGAACCCGCTTATGCAAAAAACGCAACTGGAGTTGAATCGTGCCAAAAGTCGCAGAGGTTTCCACGAAAGCAATTTTTTTTGGCAATGGTCGCAAAATGTGTTTTTTTCTGAATCCAGCACTTTTACTGTTTTGGTGTACCTCAGTGTAGGTTAACCGTACTACGCGTAAATATACTGGCGTGGTAGCGCATCAGTCATGGACACGTCAGACAGAACCGTGACTAAAACACTAACTGTTGAAAAGTTTTATTCATCAAAGGCCGTCCGTGATTGAGGCGTTTGCTGCCAGTTTCTCGAAGTTATGCATGGCGGCATACATTGCGCCTGTCACAGCCCGAATTACCGCGTTCTGTATGAAGGGTAGCTCGCGCGAACGTTTGATTGGCAATGGTCTAGTTCTTGGTTGTCTTGGTTGTGGTCGCGCTTTTTGTAAAATGTCCTTTACCCCCTCGTGTCCAGATTCTTATGTATGATTGAGTTTCAGTCACGCATGCATAAATGAACAAGAACAAAGGGCGAAATTATCCGGAAATTTCCGGGAAAATAATTATGAAAATGAAGCATAACCACAGCATAAAAATAAAATTCTCCTATAAAAAAATATATTGTCAAAGAGGCAGATCAACGCATGATAATTTTCAATTAACGAAGGCTCTCCAAAAATTCATTAGGTTTTCACAACTTGCGCTGCTGGTGGCGAACTTTACAGTGGCATGACAATAAAGTCAATTTTAAAGTTCTCTTTAAGACAGTTCGGTTGCCATGTAAGAGCGAGGATATTTTAGGTAAACACGGACCGGAATTTCTACAGTTTCTTTTTCGTTGGCGTGGTCTGAAAAACTGGGCTTCAGCTGAGTATCACAGGTGTGTTTGACGTTCCACAAAGGCTGGTGAGTTAAATACTTTGTCGAGACTTACTTAAAAGAAGGAAATTCTTACTAATCTAATGTTCACTCGCATATTTCTGACTTATTTAAGTGCTTTGAGTATAAAATGTCACCACTTTATCTTGGAAAAAGTCTTCTTCGGGTAATTGAATTGATTTTTCTAGAATTAAGAACTGAGTTGTGTTACATTATTTAACAACAGTCTTCGCCGGACCGGTTTTGTACATCATTTCCACTTCTGATGTCTTTGTGAAATTGCATCATGCTTTATGGTCCTCAATTCTAACTGTACTCATATACCATTCACAGAAACTAACAAACTTAAAAAAGACTTGAATATTAATTGAGATGACACAACTGTCTTAACGGGCGATAGATAAATTTCCAAATGTACTAACATAAACAGAAACGCTAGAAACGAACAGAAAATGAACTTTCAACTGACGATGCTGACGTATTGTTTCTGAAGTTTCAAAAGGAGGTGTGAACTATCTGCCGGACTTATCAATCACAGTTTCTGGTTTTGAATTCCGTTTAAATGTATGTTGTACATGATCTCGTATAACCATTCAAATTGCCTTCGAAGAAGTGTGGATTATAACCTTTTTCCAACTTTAACCGCTCTGTCTGGCCTTGTCACGTTGTGTTGCTGTTAGCGATTGTTCGCTGGCAGATCATTTTATACAATTAACGATGGACATGAGAGAAGTTGGAAAATTGATGTCATTAATAGTTAAGCGTTAAAGTGTTTACAATTTCCCCGATGGACTTTTGTTTACTCATGCTGGTTGAACTTCAGTTCAGCTGACAACATACGAGAAATTTAGGGTCCTTGAAATCACGAAACGAACTTATTCCCTTCGTTTATGGAGTGCCGGTGCGAAGTAATATGATCAAGGAGTGTGTTAGGAACTGATTTCAATTTTTCCACTTCTCAAACTTTCTCTGTCTTTACAAGACTAATAAAGATTATTTGTATTCTTTCCTGTGGAATTGAAGCCACTTGTTAAAATTAAACGTTTGATTTCAGGATGTAAAAAATCGGCAACATTTGCCAAAACAACTTGTTTTGGGCATATCCCATTTCTCTAAATTGGAATAATCAAGATTGGCCGGGATAGACATTGTGGAATTTCGCATCGATTTCAATACCAGTTTTTAAATTTTCGAAACTCTGAGAAGGAATTTTCATTCTTAAAAGAAACAGAGATGTCGTCCCAAGCTTCGTGTTTCTGAGAACAATATAGTTGCCAAGGTTTCAGCAAGTAATAATGATATGCGTGAAAGTGACTATTCAGTTGCAGTTGATAATTGATTTATATTCTCGACAAAATCTCTTAGACTAGATATATCACGGAACTGAAAGCATACAGATGACCGGAACAATATTTAAAACTCAACATACGAAGTTCAACTCCGTTCCTTATATTTGATGTAAATTGAATGGGTTGACCTCAAAATGGTCAGCAAAGAATAAACTGTTGTACCATGAAAATTAAATGCCTCAATTTAGTAAATTTAAATTGTTGTCAAAGGGTGGATTGAAGAGACCTTTTTGGAGGTCAGGTTAGGATTACTTTTGGTCATTATATATGGCTATCAATTATCAATTACTATGCCAGAGTAAATAATTAAAAGAATTGTGTTGGATTGAGCATATTCATCATTATAGTGAGGTGGTGAAGACATTATAGATCTGGCCTAGACTTTTCAAAAGGTGGATAACGCTCGCTATCCACCGAATAAATCACTATCCAGCTGGGCTCAGTTGTTCGCCGAAGGGTGGATAGCGCGCTCCACTGGATAACTCAATAGGTTTTGCTAGTGTGTGTCCGCTGGATAGTGGATAGCCTTATCCACCTTTTGAACAACCGAGGCCTGATAAACACTAGCAAAGCCAATTGAGTTATCCAGCGGATAGTGATTTATCCAGTGGATAAAGCACTCCACCCTTCCGAACAACTAAGGACATGAGGGTTCGAGTCGAGTACCGGTAAATGCATAGTACAGTTTGTTCCCTTACTATGTTGTAATGTTGAGACTGATGAACATGATAAGAAACGTTGAGAAGATGTGTTGAGATGCGTAAGACAGAGCTTGAGGGAAGATATAAGTGTTTTCAACCCTTTTTCGGAGGGTTGATAGCTGATTGAAACTAAGTAGAGTAAATATTCAGCCTAGGTAAAATGAGGATCCCAATTTCAACTAAGTAAAAAAGGGATTCAACCTCAGAGTGGAATTTGACCTACGACAGATACACCACTAGGTGAACGCGCGCGAACATTGGCGTCTTTGTAAACGAGCTCAAAGGTCCACTTATATTCCTATGGAAACCCTATGGTCTTGAATGGTTTTCGTTTTGTCCTTTGCGTTGGTTCATTGCATTATTACTAACCTTGGTAACTGGCTTAAAATCTCGAGCCGCATTCGCAGCCATGCAAAGGTAAAAGCGAAAGATCAATTATGGTGAATTGCTCTCACCGTGGTTCTTTCACGGATTCGTTCTGGTTGTCTCATTCAATTATCTTTTCATACCAAATGAAATAATTAAAGATCTCTTTATTGAGTATTTTAGACAATATTTCCACATCGTTGACGATCGTAATCTATTTGAAATTCACAGCACTCTCATTCATGCGTTTAAATAAGTGGTCTAAGCCAGGCTGGAACAGCTTGGCTTAGGAAAGCAGTGTTGAAGGAACCACGCGAATTTTTGTAGACAAATGAGGTGGGCGGGTGGGCCAGTCCTTCACTACTGCTCCGATGGCTGAAAAGTAAGCTAGAAAGGAGTGTTGTGCTCCAATCCTGTATTTACAGTCCTGCTATACCATAGTGACGTACCTGCGTGCATTCAATCCTCTGAAGTATTCTATATTTCGCGTTTTACTTTCGCATATCATTACGAGTCTTATGAATAGTAATTTTTATCGTATCTGTTAGAAACTCCGCTGGCTGTGATTGGCCAGTTAAGCGGACCGCATTAAGTTTGTTTCGGTTGCTTGATACAAAAGCCTGGGAACATATTGAAATACCTTAATTAAGCTCGTGTTCTCGGGCCTTACCTTAACTTACGGCTTCCTTTTCTTTTTGTCACAACCGATGGCCTTAAAATTGATCTGGAAAAAAAAAAAAAAAAAATTTACGTATATAAATGTGAGTCCTCTTAAATCTATTAGTTGCATTTATTTTATTTACATTTTTTGGTAAAAAAGGCCGTCAACATGCCATCTGTTACCCTCCTTTTACTGGCTTCAATCTGCGGTAAGTATTAAAATCCCGGAATCAGTTTTCGGAAATCTCATAAGTTGCGTCTCGAATCCGAAGCACGCAATTTACGGAATACCTCCCTTGCACCTGTTTTTAAGCGCAAATGTCCCACAGATGTCTTTACGTTCTCTTGTGATTGCCTATTTTATTTTCTCCATCTTTCAATGCGATCAGCTAACTCTACTATCAAGACTTCGATTAAGTGCTCTCACACTGAACATCACATATTAAATGAAAGGTTTTACAACTGACCCACTGGGAACTCGGAAAATCCGAGCCCCAGATGGGATTCGAACCCACGACTGAGCTACTGGAGACTCTATGGTGAGCAAGGGTAAAATGTGGATCTTTGACTCGAGCTGCATCACGCAGTTACAGCCACATTTCACCCTTGCTCACCACGGAGTCTCCAGTACCACAGTGGTTATAGCATCCGACGAGATCACGGAGGGTCGTGGGTTCGAATCCCATCATTTGTGGGCTCGGATTTTTCCGAGTTCCCGGTGGGTTCAATTGTAAAATCTTTTATTTGATATGTGAAAATCATTCTCTCATTCACTCACCTGGGTTGGTTGGTTGGCCGCATTGTATATATGTCTTAATGAGACTGCGCGATGCAGTTATGAGCTACGCTGTTAGTCGTAACGGTTATTAGACTCACTGTAGCTGCGTGATTCAGCTCGAATTAAAGACCCACATTTCACCCTTGCTCAATATAGAGTCTCCAGTACCTCAGTGGTTAGAGCATTCGACTAGCTCACGGAAGGTTGTGGCTTCGGAACCCATCTGGAGCTCACATTATTCCGAGTTCCCAGTGGGTAGAATTGTAAAACCTTTCATTCAATATGTGTAAATCATTCTCACATTCGCCCACAATTGAACATCGGTCCGAGTATGGATTAATTCTCTTCAAAAATCTTAGTGTTGAGCAACTTACTATATATTTGCCATTTGCTTAAGTAATTTTGCTGCCATTTTCTAGAGTCCTTAATATTAACGGTCTTGTTGTTTTTATTTTTCGATGCGTAGGAGCTGTGTTTGCAGAATTCGGTGAGTGCCTTTTTAGTTACATTCGTCAATTTGTTGTACCTCGAAACACTCAGGCATCCGTAAAGATTTGTACGAGCCAAACTAATTCAAGACCTGGAAAGCTCTATACAATAAAGAAAATTCAATTTTCATCCCTAAAATATCCTGCTTGCTGTGCTAAAACTAGGGTTTGTAATCTGGTCAGTAAATTGCTTAGTTTCGTGGGATGTAGCCCGGGAGGAGCCCGGGCTCAGCGAGCAAAAATTTATACTAGTTCAGTTTTATTATTTTCTTTGTTTCAGATTATCGTAATGAATATTAGACAAAAAAAAAATAAAAAGTAAGAAAAATTTGAACAGAACAGAAAAGAAAAACAACTGTTAGGTATGGCTGCCTACTAAATCAATGGATTTTTTGCGCTGTTTATGAGTATGTGGGGAAAAGCACTGTTATTGAAATCCTAAAAGAAAATTGTGAGTAACCACTTATTTTTCAAAGATAACTAATCAACAATATTTGTAAAAAGCTTTAAAATACAAAGCAATGTAACTATGGCGTTCCTTCCCAAATTGAAGCTTAAGTATCGCTGAAAATGCATGGTTACCCCAAATTTTCTTTTTGGATACCAAGAGCACTTGCTAATTTCTGATTTCTTTAGTGTGTAGACCGCGCAAAAAACTCCTCGCATTAGTAAGCAGCACCCACGGGAAAGGCGAGTATCTCGTATGAGCAATAACAATACTAAGCACCGCCCTCAAGATTCTCGACTGGTCGGAGGTAGGCCAGTTGGTTATTTGCAATTGCGGCCGAGAAGTGGAACCAGGGACTACCAGGATCAAATTGAACAATTGGTCAGAACCGGTCTTGAATACGGGATCTCCACATTTCAAGGCAAGCACCTAACCATTGATTCGCAATACCTCCTTCAGTTTGCATACACAAAACAGGGTTCTAAAAAGCTCTGCAAGTTATAAACGTAGTTATACGTTTTACAAATTTTCAGATAATCCGTGCGACAAAGGGATTGATCTGGGATTCATTGTGGACAGATCTAAAAGTGTGGGAAAGAACAACTACATCATGTTGAAAAGTGCATTGAAGACTTTTGTTGGCAAATTCAACGTCACACCAGAGACTACCCGCATGTCAATGATTTTTTACGCCGACGTACCCAAACTCCTTTTCAATTTTACCGACTCACGGTATCACAGCAACGAGGCCATCAAAGCCAAAATTGATTCTATCAGTGACAAACTTATTCTCGGTACCAGAACCGACTTGGCTCTGATGGAAGCCCACGATGATATGTTTCATGGCGTGAACGATAGGCTGCAGCGACCCAATGTTCTGGTGGTGTTTACAGACGGAAATACTGCAAAGGAATCAGCACCCTACAGTGAGACCGTCCCGCCTCTTGAGGTAATATGCTAACATTCAATTGTTAATGGCTAACGAGTTTTCCTTTTTGGATAGTCGGAAGGAGTTATCCACAGAGAGGAGAAGTCAAACAAAAGGTACTGAAACCTGGAGCCGAGGGTAGGACTCCCTCTTTTTAAGTCTCTCAAAAAAGCAACTTAGTCAGATGTCAGTCAACAGAAGATGTAAATTCGTGTCCCTCGTTAATAAATAGATTGTTGATAAAGTTTTCTCATTCCTCTCAACGAGGACCATAGCTTCCAGTCCTCTAGTCCTGTCGAGTTCAGTATCAAAGTTAATAGGAACAGAATTATAGGTAAAATTAGTAAAATCAATTAATCTTTTACTAGCAACGTTTAACGACTTAGCCCTGATAACGCTTAAAATTCCACTGTTTAGGATGTGAGAAATTATGTAATTCCTTATTTCCTTTTAAGTGATCTATTAATTAAAAGTCATCAGCTAATTGGGGATACTACATTTCAACTTTGAAAGAACAAAACAGATGAAATTAAAGAGTTGGTTTTAGACGTGAGGGGAAAACCGGGCTACTCGTAGAAAGTCCTTTCGTAACAGAGAAAGAAACCAAACATGGCTTACCCATATTTAACTCTGATTTCAGGAACAAACCCGGGGGACATATTGGTTGAAAATGCGTGGCTTCACTGCGCCAGCTCTGCTCCCTATCTTGCTCACTTCTGCGCCAACTAAACTGCCAATATTTCGCACTACTCGACCAACCCTGCTGCCTATATTGTTCACCACTGCGCCAATTCTGCTCCCCGCTATGTCTCACTACTGTGTCAGCCCTACTCCCCACATGGTTCAATAATGCGCCAACCCTACCTGCCGGCTATATTCTTCGCTCTGCGCCAGCCCTGCTCCATATGGCCCACCACTGCGCCAACCTTGCTGCCCATAATTCTCGCCACTTTGATCCATTACCGTGTATCATCTAATTCGTTATATTTCGTTTGTCTCTTCAAAGGACAGGGGAGTAAACATCATTGCAGTTGGTATTGGAAGGAGGATTGCAAAAAAAGAGTTGGAGAATATTGCTGGCAACCGTGGATCAGTTATACAAGTTGCAGACTTTGAGGCGCTTGCTAAAAACCTCAACGTAATTCTGAAGGAAGTTTGTGGTGAGTGTGTCCTTTTATTGCGGTTCTGGTCGTTAATTAATACATGAGATAAATTTGAAAGAATGAAAAATGTTTTAGGGGGAGATGATTATTGGTAATCGTGGTGGTAAATAACAAAGAAAATGTACAGTAATCGTTTGTCTCATGATGTGGTGACTTAAGTTGTAGTTCGGGCCATTTCGAGCGCGATCCACGTCGTGATCTACATCTAGTTGATTGACATATATTGGTTGATTGATGGATGGAGCGATTACTTGATTGGTTACTTTAGGGACTGTTGATTGATTAATTAACGATTAAGTGAATTACTGACTGGCTTCCTGGTTGTCTACTTGACCAACTGTATGAGTTACTGACTGCATGAATGGTTCGTAATTCACTGGCTGATATGATGTTTGACTGGGATGCTGATTTGTTCGTAAGTCCGACTGTTTGTCGGTCGGTCGATCTCTTGACCTTTGTAAATCAATACAGAAAATTACGGAATGTGGTATGTCTAGACTTATTACTTCGACTTAGCTTTCGAAATTTCATCCTTGTAGTTATCAACGGTGGCTACACCCCGTGGTCGACCTGGTCAGATTGTAGCGCAACATGTGGAGATGGATTCAAAACACGATCTCGAAATTGTACAAATCCAGAGCCGGAAGGAGGAGGAAAAAACTGTGACGACATTGGTCTACCTGACGAACAAAAGGAATGCGACCTG
This sequence comes from Montipora capricornis, assembly GCF_036669925.1. Classification (NCBI taxonomy): domain Eukaryota; kingdom Metazoa; phylum Cnidaria; class Anthozoa; order Scleractinia; family Acroporidae; genus Montipora; species Montipora capricornis. Next base: position 63,512,678 of record NC_090888.1, read on the forward strand.
CCAGCTTGCAAAGGCTGTAAGTTTTAACTTCGTTCTATACCGGTTCACATGCCTCTGAGTGTTGTAGCTTTAATAATATGGACTTATTCTATACTCTTATACTTCCGAGCTAAATATATAGAGGATATTACACGCGTACGGTGGCGAGAAGATACGAATTTTATGTTTGAGTGGTTAGAACGACCACTCTTGTCACATACGAAAAATACTCCATTCGGTTCCCGGATGTAGTAGTCGTGTTGATTCTAAGTGTGTTTTAGTTCCCGATAAAACTCTCTCAGTCTTTTTTTTATAAGAACCACTTTTTTTTTATAAGAACGCTGAGGCTGAGCTTAACCAAAGTTTTACAACATACTAAGAACATACCCAGGCATGAGAGTTACGGTTAACAATATTTTTATTTCACTCGGATGATTTGTTTTCTTTTTTGGGTGTGTGTTTGTGAGTAGTATACAGCTGTTTCGGGAAAGGTTGTCCAAAAGAAGCGTAAGAGAGTTCGCGACAATGCTGGAAATAAGTATGGGAGATATTCAATAAATAAATTCAACTTGTAGTGAATGCCCAGAATCGAAGATGCTCCGACCGTCCAATGAAGACCTACGATGGCGAGCTGTTTGGATGAAAGAGTGCAGGCTTATGTTGAAGCCCTCTCCCGTCATCACGCTACCAAAACACGACCAAAAACAAAAGGGTTCATTAGCAAAAATGATGGCTCTGCACGTTCGCCATGATTTTTGGTACATTTCTCCGACTTTCTCTGCAAAACATGACATAAAATAAGTAAGGTAAAAGTCGTCAGAATCATGCTTTGTCTGTGAATCCTAACCCTTCGTTACTAATTCATGGCCTGGATCATTTGCCTGAATTTTAATACTCACTCATATCTAAATATCAGTAATATAGCATGACCATGTATTTCTAGGTGACCTTTTCGATAGCATTGCCGTCATGTTTTCGCTGATTCAAACTGACAGTTTACCATAATGCCTTTCGGCATTTTCGCGTACCCTTTTATGATTCTTTCGGACAACCTTCTCGAAACAGCTGTAAACAAAGGTATATGCAGTCTAACAGAAATTTAACACAAATAATTAGGGACTTTTATAAGGATGTGGTGTTCTTATTGCATGATATTTTGAAGAACAATTCGGTTTGTAGTCGAACTTAGTATACAAGACAAGTTTAGGCTCAAATTCTAAACAAATAAGAACGTTCAGCCTCAAAATTACACATTCTTATATAACGAAGAGTGTATCCAAAGCGGGAATAATGAGCCTTATCTAGCTTAACACCTGTACTCTTGTGGGACAGGGATGGCACAGTGGTGAGAGCACCCGTCTTTCACTAATGTGGCCCGGGTTGGCGTCACACGTAGGTTAAGATTGTAAGTTTTCTACTTAGCTCCAAGAGGAATTTCTCTGGGTATTCTGGGTTTTCCCTCTCCTCAAAAACCAGCCTACGATTTGATATGAGTTGATTTGATTTGATTTCTGTACAGCGGTGTCCCCAATTATTACCCCAGCATTAAATACAAATGACACTTAGATAAAATTCGTTATTAGAGCGGTTTTCAATTGAGTGTTGAAAGTAATTAGTGAATTGCTTTGGTTTTGCATTACTTCACTCAGCGATTGGTTCAAAGTTCCCGCGCCACTTTTTCAACCAAGTACAAGTGAAACCAAAACCAATCGTGGCTCCCGCTTTGTGTCGGTTAAGTGTAATCACTTCAAGTTTTGATTGGCTTTTCTGGATTTTTTCCGTCCTTTTTGATTGGCCAAATTAATTACTTTGATTTTGGTTTTACGACACGAGGGACGGGGGTGCTCGTCGTACCTTTTAGGGGTTTAAAAAACCGGTTCTGGTACCTCTTAGGGTGGTCAGCCGAAAAAGGTCCACAGCGGGAGCTTTAGAGGTACTTTTTAGGGTACGTATACTGAGCCGAAAAAATTAAACCCATAATCTGGTACCTTTTATGGGTGAACGCCCACAAGACAGAATCTTGGAACCTATTAGGGCCGATTTACACGGTACGCATGCAACAAGCTCACGACAGGCCTACTACATGACTTACGATTGTCGCAGCGTTTTAAAACATGTTTTAAAAGGCTACGACATTTTTTTCTGACGTACACAACAATCGTAAATTATGTCGTGGGCTTGTCGTAAGCCCAAAAATCGTACCGTGTAAATCGTCCCTTAGAGGTTCTTTTCAAAATTTCCGACGAGCACTCCCGTTCTTTTTATATGGGAGTCCCCCCGGGGGAGGGGGGGGGGGTTGTCATCTTTGTCAATACCGTGAACCATTGAAGTATCGAATCAAAGCTTACAGAGTTTACAGGAAAACCGTTTGTCAATGCTTTATTGCAGTGATAATTTAATTATAAAGACAGACCGATCTGAAATGTCAACGTTTACTTGACAGTTATTGAGATATTCAAGCACGGTATAATCATTTCACGAAAACTAACGGAAGAATGAACATAGAGTGCTTCGACGAGCTAAACTTCCTTTTCTCGGATGGCTTTCCCGTAAATTTAACACTCAGTGAAAACGAACTGAAACTATTAAAAACTGGCCGGCTTTCTGCCTCTTAACAGCCACAACAGACAGATGCTTATCAAACTGAAAATCTTACAGGGCACGTCCGAACCTCATTAAGATACTTACTCTAAAATTAAACTAGTCCAGTGTAATGACTTCTTGCCGAGTACTAACTTGGCAAGCTCCTTACTGTTATTTTAAAGCACCATGCACCAAGATATCGTTTTAAGCTACGACGAAGTTTACAAGTGGTCATCACGAAGAAACGTCGTTAATGATTAACTATGAAAGATCTTTGACTCTATATTAATTACTTTACAGCAATTAACGGCGGATATACGCGATGGACAACATGGACCCAATGTTCTAAGACTTGTGGCACAAGTGTGAGGATCCGGTACCGGAGCTGTACCAATCCACCTCCATTCGGAAATGGAAAGAACTGCGATCGTTTCGGTGGTCCACGAGAGGTGAAGAAGTGCAAAGCAAAAAAATGTGTTAAAAGTAAGAGAGAAGGTGTTATTGTTGGACCAATATTTATTTTCGTCGCTCTTTAATGATGACTATTAAATTCTCTGGACATCAGTGAGTCAAGAAGAGAAAATTGCTCACCTTTGTTATATTTGTTTACACATGTCTACAAGGCTTTAACTATTTTACTGTGGCCGGGAGAGGGAGGGTGAGTTTATCCAAACAGAAAAATAAACCATATTTCAAAGAACAAAATTAGACAAACTGTACAACCTATTTGGCCCGAAATTTCTGAAATTCTGAAGAAACAATCCTGGAGATTTAAATTTAATATTCATGTCCTCTAATTTATGCACATGCAACATAGACGGAGACATTTTGCGCTGATTGGCTAAGAGGCTTTTTTAAAATTTACGCACATGTGCGTTGATTGTCTAGGAGGCGCAATACATGGCGGGAATATAATGTTGATCTGAATAAAGAGGGTAGGACGAGAAGACGATATCTCCTTTTGGAGATATAAGCTTAAGAGTTGAAGCCTATGGGTCACGTTTATTTCTTGTTCCATTATCATAAACTGGAGAAAATTCTGGTCAGTACGCAGCTATAAAACAATGGACCGAAACAAACAACCAATCAACGATGGACCCTAACCCTAAAAACAATGGAGCTGCGTCCTAAAGGGATCCACTGAGATTGTAAAGAGCTGCGTCCTATCTCGAAAATTCAATATTTCTTCTTTGTTTGTTTTTATGTTCCTTACTCATTGTTCATTTTTTGAATTTTTTTGTCAGAGCCTGCACCTTGTCAGGAGGGTATCGACCTGGGCATCTTGATCGATCACTCCAACAGCATCAGATACCGTCACATTAAGCGCCTATATAAACAATTCATGCCAGCTTTCCTCAAGAACATGAAGATGTCAAAGAAGAAAACACGTGTTGCTGTCATTAAATACAACAAAGAGGCAATCCTTCTCAACAAATTTAAAGGGAAGATGTCTTGGTCATATAAAACGGCAGCATCTTTCTTCTCAAACTATAAACCAAAGCTAAGCAAGTTAACACGAACGGACTTGGGGCTGAAGGCAGCGCATAACAATTTATTCATAAGGAAAAGCGGCGAAAGGCGAAACAGACAAAACGTCTTGCTGACTTTCACAGATGGTCGAACATATCCTCGTAGATTCATTCGTAGCGTGTTGAGAGAAATACCTATTCTGAGGGTAAGTTATCTTAAGGCAGATTATTTTAAAAGTATTTCGAAAAGAGAGTACGACCGCACTTTGAAAGAGATAAGAATACTGGTAACTCGCAAAACACAGGCGACCAACCGGCCGAAAAGTCGTCCCCAGACTTTTTTGGGCAATAGTTTCCAGGCTACCCCCAGAATATCCAATCTGTTTGGTCTTATGAAAAACCTTTCCAAGTATTCCTGTTAATCTTTAATCGAAGTAGGAATGCACAGAAAGGTCCCAAAATAAGGAATTACTTAATTATTTTATTAATATGTAGCTTGCGATTATCCGGCTTATATCCTCTCAGTTACTGTTTCTTGTAGTTTTGCTTGCCTTGTCTGGTTCTTCTGTGTTCTCCTTTCTTTCTGTTTGGTGGTTGTAGACGAAGAAAGCCTGTCACATGGTTGCTGTTGGATACGGCATGCCGAGCAAGATAAACATGACTCAACTTCAAGAGATTGCAGGCGACAATGTGCTCAAAGTCACCAAACCGAGAATGATAAAAAAGATGGCTAAATCAATCAAGAATACCGTTTGCCGTAAGTGATTCAAAACCTTATTCTTCCTCCATTCAACGTTTTAGTTGAAAGAGCGCTGCGACCTTCAGTGGAAGCGAATCTAAGGAAGCGAAGAACTGCTACCACAAGTGACTCGAGTGACCGCTTCTGAAATCTGGTTGTTTCCAATATTCATTCGGTCTTTGCTTTCTGCTTTATTTTGTGTAACATAAACGGATACACCCTGCGTTGATGGGTTAAGAGGCTCAATGATTACAGGGAAAGTTGTTCCATATAAGGGCAGTATGGGAGGCGCGGTGGCCTCATGGTAAGTGTGCTCGACTCCGGATCGAGTTGTCCGGGTTCGGGGCCTGGCCGGGGACATTGTCTTGTGTTCTTCGGGAAGACACTTTACTCTCACGGTGCTTCTCTCCACCCAGGTGTATAAATGGGTACCGGCGCAATGCTGGGGGTAACCCTGCGATAGACTAGCATCCCATCCAGGGGGAGCATAAATACTCCTAGTCGCTTCATGGTACGGAAACCGGAGATAAGCGCCGGCCTTAATGGGCCTTCAGGCTCGTAACAGAGACTTTACTTTACTTTATAAGGGCAGTATAGCTCTTTTTCAAAATCACGTGACGTTTTTTTTTCTGCCGCGGACAAAAAGCGACATGAAGATTTTCCACGGTTGCTTGCTTGAAAACTCTGGAATTATTTCGAAGAAGGCTTCAGAGCTCCAAAAGTATCCTCTCTATGTATTTCTAATTCATCAGAATCTAGTATTTCAACCTATTTCTTCTTCTTATGTAGGTGTTGATGGTGGATACAACCAGTGGAGCATGTGGTCTCTATGCAGCGCTACATGCGGTATTGGTGTGAAGATCCGAAGCAGACTCTGCAACTCGCCGCCTCCTCGCAAGGGAGGAAAGGCCTGTTCAAGACTCGGAAAACCATATGAGACAGTTGAATGTGATGAGGGAGAATGTCCAGAACGTACGTAAAAGACAAGAAAACTACATGGCAAATTGGAAAAAGGAATCTAGGGAACCGTTTCTGGAAAGTCCCGACAACGTTTCGGGCCCCAAGAGCCATTTATACCAAATTGCCATCCGCCTGTTTTGATATATAGCGACATCTTCAGTAAGGCTAGGGTTTCCGCAAGTCTTAAGATTCCTAAAGTCTTACCTTTTCATCCTCGCTCCGACGAGGACGATATACCTAAAGTTTTTCCAACCGGCAATCGTCCCCTAATAATAAAACATGAGCATGCAGGACACTAAAGCACCAGTGCTCTAGTTGGGAGAAGTTAGACATGGAGTTCTATATGAGATTGCACGCGGCTATCTTTGGTCGTGGAAATCTTAGACTCAATTTCCACCACCCCCTCGAGTCCAGTCTTTCTTCGCGTCCTCGCAAGGACACCCACCACAGTAGTAACTCCACTCAACAGGGTGCAATACTTGTGACGAGCAGCAAAGCGTGCGCGTGAGAATAAATTTATTACCCTGTCCTACTCTCATTATTTTTAAAACTGAACTTTAGATTTGGTCTGTTTGTGGCCTCCCCCGTAATTGGTCAAGAAGAGTCACTTGGGGCAGATAAAGGCGAACAAATTCATTCTTTTATTGACCTAGAATTTCTTGTTATCTTTCCAGCGCCCCTACCATGTGATCACAAGAAGCTGGATGTGTGCATGATTGTGGACGCTTCAGTGAGCGTTAGAGTTCCTAATTATGTTCGCGTCAAGACCTTCCTCACCCAATTCGTCCATTACTTTCCGACCAACACACATTTCAGCCTCATTACCTACGCCAGAAATGCTACTTTGCGATGCAAGTTCTCAGACCAACAGTGCCAGAACGCAGAAAGTACACGCGATCTTATCGCGGACATACCAGACAAACTCGCGTGGGGAACTCGCACGGACAGAGCTCTGATTGCCGCAGACAAGATCGTGTTCAAACCCGAGAATGGTGACAGACCTGACGCCGAAAATTTGGTCATGGTTTTGACAGACGGAAGGACCAATAGGGGTTCAGCGTCATTTAATGATACCATTCCACCATTGAGGGTTGGTTTTGTCATTTTTGGCAATCAATCATTTCAAAGTTGACTGTCATCTCGGTTACAAAGCGAGACCAATTGGAAGCGTTTCTTCATAGCTACTTTTAGTTCATGAAAAATGATTCGCGCCTGATTTCGCTGTGAAACGATGCTGTAGTTAATTCGAAAATGGTCTTACAAAATCATACATTCGTTGAATGAACGCGAAAATATAGTTAACTTGGATCGGTGAGACTGCCAGCCTCTGCGGCGCCTTCTTCTATTTTCTTCAGTTGCAAAATGAATTATAGGATACGCAGAGGTCACTTCAGTGTTTGCAAAATTATCCAATTATCCCAAAGAGAATCAGATAAATAAGCCAGATAAATATATTCAATTCTCCCCGTGTCCTTGTCAGTTTGCACTCGAGCAAAAAAATCATCTTAAAAAAGATAGTCATGGTTACCTGCAAAAAGGCCGGAGATAATTAAAAAATTAAAATTAGGAATTAATATTAACAAAGATAATTATTATATCTCTTGGTGAGCAAATGCACGGGTGAAGTCGGGAAGTCGGGGGGAAGTCATGCCGTTAAATACCGCATGCCAAATTGACCAATCACAGATGGCGCGCTTACAAGAGAGAGAGAGAGAGAGGGAAAGAGAAAGAGAGAGAGAGAGATCGAGAGCGCCTTTTAATCTCCCCATTCTCTTGAGTGGGGAAAGGAAAGGCCCCTGTAAACGAGATTAACAGATTCACTGTTTCTCAACCTGCACTGGGTGCTTGGTTCACAGAGTGGCGGAGTCACGTCTGCGACATGCTCTTTAATCGCTTCGCAAATTAACTACTAATTCCGCAAGAAAAGCTTCTGGCATGTAGAGCATGGTTCTATAAATTTATTAGGACAATCCTAAATATTTGAAATTTACTGAGGCAAGCTAATCAGTTGTTTCGTTTGTATCCTTAGGAAGGCAAAAATGCCACCGTGTTGGCCTTTGGTGTTGGACCATCCATTCGCGAGTTGGACCTCAACGAGATTGCCGGAGAGAAGAAGTGGTTCTACGTTGAACGATTCGATCAAATGAAGGAAAGAATTCCAGACATCCTACATGCAGCTTGCAATGAAACTTCTCCTAGTCCACTGATTTAGCCCAGTTTGATCAAGTTTGGAAACCAACAAAGTTCATTGTAAGTGAACTATTCTATACCTAAACATATTAAGTCAGCCTCGTCCCTGTCAACTTTTAAAACGGCACTTTAAACTTACCTTTTTCGTCGCCACTTCCTTGATGACCAATGATACCTTTGTAGTTTACTTCTTTTAATTTTTATTGTTGTTATTGCTATTGTTATTGTTATTATTATTATTTATTGTAAGCGCATTGAGATTTTTAAATGCGCGCTAAGAACGTTTCTATTATTATTATTATTATTATTATTATTATTATTATTATTATTATTATTATTATTATTAAGTATGTACCAAGGGGAAAATTCAATTAACCTGATAAATACTATGATTGTATGTGACTCAGGATTTTGTGGCAAAGTTGAATGCACAAAAGAACTTCCACTGCTTCCATATTTTTAGAAGTCTTTCGAGCTTCTTGCTCTTTCTTGTCAACTGCCAATTTCGGTGTCTCGATCCCACTCCTGAGGGCAGCTAATTCTTTAGCACTTGTTTCATTAAATAACTAGGTCGTCGGCATATTTTAACATCCCGCCCCAAAGGCCCTTGGTCTTTGTCGTTATCCTATTCGCTGCGCCAGAGTGCAAAGCTCAACTCGTGTCTGAGTTCCTGCAGTTAAGCAGAAGGTGGATAATTATTGTACGGTCTATTAGAGCGGTTTTGAATTGGTTCCAAAAGAATAGATAAAAGAAACTTAGCGTACATGGCACTGTCATGTAGACAGAAAGTTGGTGACATACAATGAAAGCGTCGAAGTAAGAAAATGTGCTTACCCTGGCGGCTGAACTAAACCTACAAACTAAAGAAGTAGAAATTGAAACCGCAAAAAGTAAGAGGATCTGAATGGTTGATAAAATCGAGACATAATACGAAATACTTAAAGCTATATCAGTGAGTAGTATAACATTTTAATAAAGCGAAAATAAAGCGACGACAAAGCGAT
>NC_090888.1:63529101-63534101 GCF_036669925.1 Montipora capricornis
GCTTTAAAGTTGAACAAGCAGTTCACAGCTGCTGAAAACCAACCAATCACAGCGGAGCATCCTGCCTAAAGGGTTACGCGTAACCAGTCGACCTCATCGCCTGATGAAGGCTAGCAGTATGCAGTCGAAACGTCGGAATCTACATCACAAGTGACCACATCGTGAGGCAAACGAGAATACTGTATTATTAAATTCAAAACTCTTCCGCACTCTTCAAATATGACATTTATGCCAGATAATTTTTGGACAACTGAACCAAATTTTACACATTTAATGAATTGCAATTATCTCGAAGCAATTACACTGATGCATAGTTTTGGTTAAGCTCAGCTTGATTCAGTGACATCCCATAGTTACGATTGGTTGCACAAAGGTTTTCAGCATAAAGAGAAGAAAACACTTAGAATGACGATCACTCGAGCGAAAGCCAGTTTAAGGTAGGATTGTCTTACGTTTTAATTGATACGTGTTACTTTTAAAGACCTCAACTAGCACAAGAATATATACTGGTAAATATGATTGTATTCCGTCACCATGTCAGCCCTTCCTAATCAAAAATATGTTCTCTTGAGGTTTGATTAATCAAAGAAATACTGGTATAGCGCGTTTGCAGCAAAGAAATAATAATTTCGTAATTAGAGTGAACGAGACAGCTTGCCAGACATGCCCCTTGGGCACGGAACAAACCGGATTTATGAATCTTTTCAGGTACCCAGAGCGGCCTGACGTCGAGTGCTGATTTTACTCAATCGACAGCCTTTTAACCCTTTAGTGAACCGAAACAGGTTTACGTACCATGAAGGGTAAGTAGCCACCACGAAAACCTAAACCTTGTTCAAACAAATGATAGGTTTTAGGCGCTTTTACCGTAATTTTCAAGAAAGAGCTGAATCGTTTCCTTAAGAACTACCCTTTTGAAAGAACAGGCGTGAGCAAAAGCAGCTACAATAGCTCTAAATAACATGCAATGTTGCCAACATTACTTCCAGTGCGGGCATAAATTGTTGGTACGTTGGTTCGATAACGATTAGTGTATTATCCGTGCAAAATTTGAATTACTATAGATGAATCGCATTCAGGCATTTCAAATGCCTCGTCGGCAAATATAGCTGTCAGAATCAAGCAAATAAAGATAAAGCAAAGAAAATAACAAGGTAATGTAAGGTTGTACTCATAAGGGAGAAGCCTGTATTTGCCAAAGAAGCCAAGCTTTCGAGTCGGCTACAATTAGGATAGGCACTGCAGTGTATTTTCCTACGGAAAAACTGATGTCAGTATTTTTAAACAGAGATTGAGAAGTCAATCACGTTTACAGAAAACACCTAGACGGCTTGGTATTGCCATAAACGAGATCAATCTGATCAAACGTATTTGATACGGATTTTTACTACTATCAGAGCTAATAAGCAAATATTGGTAAGCTATTATTTGTAAGTCTCTAATTTTTACGATTTATGACGAACAACAAGCTGCCATTTATCATAAACGATGCCAGGTTGTGAATTTCTACATTAAATTATCTACTCGCAAAGAAAAACGTACCGTCTAGTCCGCTCTTATTCCAGAGCAGAGCCAAAATTTGAAGTTCCACATTGGTTCCAGTTTTCATTCTTGTGTGGATAGTAGAGTTACCATGGATTCAGATGTTCGAGGTTTAAAACTATCACGAACTGCAAAATATATAGATTTTCCCAAAAAAACTGATAAAAATAACCAAAGGTCCGGGCTTTTGATGGAAGAGTGACTAAACTTCACGGGAAACCTTAAAGTACCTCCTTTCCCCTCACCTTCTTCACACCCTTTGGCTATTGTCATAATTTTGAATGAAATAAATAAAGCCTTTTTAAACTTTGTATGGAATGATTAAACGGGATGTAATGACAAGGAACTTCTCTGAAGGCGGCCTGAGAATGATACAAGATATACAATCTTTTATCGAAGCACTGACTCAAAGTTAAGTGAGTCATTATATATATGGCTCAATGAGACTAGCAATGGAAACTCTTTTTTCGAATACGAGTCACAAAATTATAGCTGTACTGTTATTTAACAAGACAGTCTTTGATTCTGATAACTTGATAAACAGTAGACATGGTCTTTGAGACAACTTCTGTTGTTTGATATCTTTGAATTAATCATTTAATTTATTTGAAGACGTTAAGATGAGGAGCACATCTGAACATTTAAAAGGGGACCCGTGATGTCATTATTGAATAAATGGAAGTACAGGTCACAATATTGGTGACCCAATATTTTTGTGAATACGGAGAAAAGAACTTGTTCCAAATATTATATGACTTAATTGTAGTGGCTTACAGCAAACGCCGGATACAACCCCAAGAGAATTTCTAGACTTGAGTGCTGTAAGTCGATTATAGAGAAACAAGAGTGCAAGGCAGTTCATGTATCCTGTTCTGCCATTTCAGCTGCCACTACATCTTTCTTGAAACGTGAATTTAAGGAAAAATAATATAAGGCTATGGCCACCCTTTGCCGATCTCACGTTGCAAATATTTCACCAAATGAACAGGTTTTTCTTTCTCTTCTGTTTTCAGTCCTAATTTCTTTTCATTTAACCCTTTACAGAGCGCGTGATGGTGCATCGAGTTTGCTTTTTCCTGGTAGCAATTTTTCTCCCGGCCAGCGGTAAGCTTTGAATTGTGCCGTATTGTTATTAAACTATGTCCAGTGAGACAAAGTAAAAAAAAAAAAAACAAGAACACAAAAAGCTCACAAACAGACTCTCGTAAGAAGCGCTGCTAAATCAACCGCAATTGACTGCCTTGGCGTTTTGGGATGGGGATGCAGAAAAATGATGGATATTCAGTTAATTGCTGTAGTAACAAAGGCCTAGCACGAGATCAAGCAATTTGCATAGTGTTAATGCTAAAAACGTCTACTCCCCCCCCCCCCATCAAACTCCCTCCCCCCAAAACCCCTCACAAAACCCCTCAACCCCCTCACCCTCCCCAATAAAGTACGGTATTAAGGATTGGTGAAAGTAGTCAAAACTGAAATTTATCGGACTGCTGTATACAACTTCATCTCGACAAGAAAAGTTTGCCTTTTTGTGAGATTTAAAAAATGAGAAGAGTTTGACACTTTACGACGTGTGAGGGTTCTTAAATCTTTTAATTTTATTTGGTGTTAGCCTTGTCTTTTAATTCGTGTTCTTAATTAAAGTGCCTTTAGTTAATCGTCTATGTAAAGAAATCAATGGGAATCGATACCTTATGGTGCTTTTCATGTGATACTGATTTCGTTAATTCCATTCGATTTTCTTACTAATTTCTTTACTGATGTATTCATTTATAAATGTTTACTTTCTATCCGTCGTTTTAGGGTCGCCTGTCTCAGGTATGTTGAAAGTTTCTTCCTCTACAATTCTGTATAATTCCTGTTCAACCTGTAAAACGGACGGGGATCACCATTCGTATAGGACGAGTTGCCCCAGACGGTCATGGAGGCTACACCTTCAATAAATTGCCTCAGTGGATATATGAAGGCCTAGGATTGTTTCAGTATTGGTAAAACGATACGCCCTCTTTGCCACTGCTGGTGGCTGAGCCCGAGGACCAGTTCTCGTGCCCATCTTTCGGCTGCAAAGAAGGTCAGGAAGCTCTCGGCACGAAAATTATGCCAGCTAGGCTAAAAACCACTTAAGCTATAAATTGTCTCTGTAAGGTCCACTTCATGATTATATTTGTTTCTTTTTCTAAGACGAGTGTAATGAGAAGATAGAACTATCAATCATTCTCGATACTTCATCAAGTTATGGTGAAGGAGAACAATGGAACAAAGTTGGGCAGTTTGTCAAAGAATTTTTGGATTTCTACAACATTAGCCCCAACGGTACCCACATAGGTATTGTAACTTACAGCCGTGTAGCGAAAGTCTTGTTCCGGCATCTCGACAGCGAATACCAAAACCGCGATGGGGCAATGGATGCCATTCTTGCTGCTTTAAACGATACACAACAAAGTGGTCATCCTTGGACAGAGAAAGCCCTGGTCAAAGCCCACGATGTTTTATTCACGGAGAAAACTTCACGTCATTGGCAAGTTCTGTTTGTCTTTACTGGCGGAAAAACTCCCAACCCGGGGTTGTACGACGAAATAGTCGGAAGTATTGAGGTAAGACTCAAGATGTATAGTATTAAATAACAGCGTCGCCACAATTCGTCCTCGCGTCCAATAGAATGTGACGTCACTTATCAGTTGAAGAGATGGCGTCCGTTGTTCAAGAGGTGAATACTAGCAAAACCGATTGAGTTATTGTCCACTGGATAGGGATTTATCCAGTGGATAGCGCTATCCACTCCTCAAACAACTGAGGCCTACTCGGTTCGAAGATTTGCGCCTTTTTTTCAACTCGGCGTGTGAAGCCTACGAACGAAGCTTCAATTAACGAAATCGAACTCCTGTAATGCTGAATATTTCTTCACTCAGATTTAAAATTTAGTTGACAATCTAGAAGGAAGGAAGGGGTGAAGGAAGAAAGGAAGGAAGGAAGGAAAGAAAGAAGGGAGAGAGGGAGGGATGGAGGAAAGAAGGGAGGGAGGAAGGAAGTGAGGAAGGGAGGAAGGAAGGAAGGAAAGAAGGGAGAGTGGGAGGGAGAGAGGAAAGAAGGGAGGAAGGAAGGAAAGAAGGGAGGGAGGAAGGAAGTGAGGAAGGGAGGAAGGAAGGAAGGAAAGAAGGGAGAGTGGGAGGGAGAGAGGAAAGAAGGGAGGAAGGAAGGAAAGAAGGGAGGAAGGAAATAAGGAATGTAAGAAAGGGGGAAGGAAGGATGGAAGGAAGGAAAGAAGGAAGGAAGAAAGGAAGGAAGAAACAGGGTCTGCTAACCACCCTTCCTTGCAGTCAATTAAGGACTGAGTTACGAACTGAAGGACGTCTAAGCTCAACGAGGTCTTTTTCATAATGGATCGATAACAAAGATAAAGCGCCTCAGGAAGCAGCCCAGTAAAATATTAAATCATGCAAGTGACATTCCTATCAACATTC
>NC_090888.1:63539101-63551601 GCF_036669925.1 Montipora capricornis
TAAATTTTAATTTCAGAGAATTTCACAATTTTTCTCTTCGTTCCTGTCACATTTCATTCTACATCATTCAGAACTGAGAAATCATCCAGCATGGTTCACGCCAAAGATGCTTAGCGTAACTTTAATTACTTTCTGGCGACCCAAACTCCCCTGTTTTTTCTGCTTAAAAATCGTCATTAATTATAAAAAAAACTCCCCTTCAGTACACGAACCGTTAGTTTTCTTTGCCGTGCGACAGTTATTGAAGCGTTTTTCGCAACTAATTCATAAAACACAAACGTGCGCCGCTCTTTGAGAAGCAGTCCATTACAAAATCGACTCGCTGACTTATCTGAATTGTTTATATTTTGTCGCTCTATACGTTTTTGGTTTAGATTTCTTTTTTGCCCGATTAAGAGATCGTCGATGCTGGAATCGCGATCAATCTTACGGCTGAAACCAAGCACAGACATTTTAAGGTTTCTTAATGTGGCCTCAAGTCCTGGACATGCGTTAAGCTGGCGCCATGAAAATCAACATGATGAACGAGATTCTTCTTCCACACTGTGCTTGGACTCCTTCCTCCACACTGTGCTTGGACTCCTTCTTCCACACTGTGCTTGGACTCCTTCATCCACACTGTGCTTGGACTCCCTCTTCCACACTGTGCTTGCGATATCGGTTTTTAGCGTAAATTTTACTGTGGAATTCACTAGTTAGCCAATGAATTTTTCTTTAGAAGAAAGCAAAGAAAATGATTTAATTATTAAAGCAGCAACCAGAAACATCAAAACGCGGACAATTCGAAACCTTTTATTTTCACTAACCCTACTGACAGCAAGAATAAATAACCAGGGAGCTCCGCTTTTAAGCTTGGCTAATTATATAGATAAGAAATATCGTGCACAAGGTTGCAAACTGTGTCAGAGCAGCGCATATCGACTGGCATAAAAGAAGAGGAGACAATGATGGAATAGCATGAAATCTGTCATCACAAAAACGAGACGGAGGACTCGTAACAATTTTTCATAAATTACACTTACACGCTTGAAGAACCAGGCTGTTTGGTGGTCCAAGCTCGCTTTCAAATGAAATAAACACAATGTCACTTACCTTGGCAAAAAACAGCGAATGAAAAATTATTTCAGTTCGACTGTGTCTCTGTCGATCTTATGCTTGGACTCGAGTTTCTTTTTCTGAGAAAAAACTTAGCCCAAATCATTTCTCCAACCAATTTTTTGGAGTGCAGTTTGAAATTCCTCAAAAGGCTTCGTTTCTTCGTTGGAGGGTCGGTAGAAGACTCCTAAAGTAATTACACGTTTATCACAGAAAAAAATATCTATAAAAACAAATTCAGATTCAGTCAGAAGAGACTCGCGAGGAGTGGCTGTAATGTGGCCCCCCACAGCAATCAGCACGCCTCCTCCATTTTGTCCATTACATTTACGATCCCGTCTAAATACCAAATAATTGTTAGGGAGGACTTCGCTGTCAGAAATAGAATTGTCCAAAAGTGTTTCTATTAGAACGATAATGTCAGGTTCGATTTTATTCCTTTTGTTCACGATACTTCGAGAATTTGCATAAAATGTCGAAAGGCCATTGAAGTGTAAGACTGGCTGTTCACTAAGAATATGCTGGTCGGAGACGCAAGGACCAGGATTTGGGTCGACATCGCCGCCCCTCAGGAGCAAGACAGCCGTGAAAGGTTGCGACAGAGTTTGGGTAGTAATTTATTCTCGAAAAAGCGAAGCCTTTCCGAACAATAGGGGAGATGGAATGGCGTCTTGACAAACATCAGTGGTAAAGGTATCAAAATTTCTTGGCATAGCAGCATTTTGAATTGTAGCCTCAGCGAAACCATCAACACACTTGGTAACTAGTGGACGATTTCTCCAAAAAGCACAAGGTAAGGTGGAAATAAAAAACAGGCTCAGTATCACAAGAGAAGTACTGGAGCTCCATGAAACGTGGTCGACCGCCATAACGACACTTGAGTAGTGTCAGCGAGACAGTGGAGTGAAATGAAACTTTCTGTTTTCACATTTTCTTTCCGATTAACCATAATTCCCTAATTGCAAGGTACAATTGATACCTTAACATTAACAACTTGTTTCTTCGCGTTTTCCTCTGATTAAGTGCTTGCAAAGAAACGTAGTAAGTGGATGATTCAACGCAAAAAAGCAGCATGCAGTATTATGTCACCTCGGTTATTCTTAACCTTAAAATGCAAATCTCCGCTGTTTTCAATTGGTGTAAAGGGGTTTGCCAACCTCATCTTTATTTTATTCAAACCGGTATCATGTCTCTTAACCGCCGGCGTAAACAAAGCTGTCAGAGTGACGCGCAACTCTGTCTTCGTTATCTTGTGTTGTTGTAACGCTAATTAGCCCATATTAAGTAAGAAAGAAAGAAATAACTTTATTTAACGAGGGTAAAGACATTGATTACTGGTCACCCAGTAGTTTTCATAATGGCCCTCCAATGAAATGAACAATGAAAGTAAATCAAGTCAAATGTTGGTTTTTGAGGAGAGGGGAAACCGGAGTGCCCGGAGAAAACCTCTCGGTGCAGAGTAGAGAACCAACAAACTCAACCCACATATGACGCCGAGTCCGGGAATCGAACCCGGGCCACATTGGTGGGAGGCGAGTGCTCTCACCACTGCGCCATCCCTGTGAAGGTTTGTATCAAAACAGGGTCACCGGCAGCCTCGCTTCCATTGTTAGGCTTGGTAACTTAGCCACAACTGTAAAATGGTCTATTTCTCAAAAATCGTTCAAATTTTAACTCGCGCCACTTACCACGATACCCAGCATCGACAATTTCCTTGGAGAAAGGGGCTGGGGGGAGGTAGGAGGACCAGTAACAATTATTTCAGACTATATATGTAACTCGGAATGTTTGGCAGCTACTCTAAGGATATTGTTTATGAAGTCAACTTTGGTTTATTGCTTACCCAGGGAAATGAAACGATTTTTCCTCCTCTTGAACTTGCAGTGGTTCACGGCGGTTACACGGAATGGACTTCATGGGGGTCTTGCAGTCAAACGTGCGGAGGGGGTCAGCAGAACCGACAGAGGAGCTGTTCAAACCCAGTTCCATCCGCGAATGCCAAAAACTGTCACGACTTGGGGCCGTCACAAGATGCACGCGCTTGCAATAGCCAACCATGCGGAGGTAAAGGAACAAAAACAAATCAAAAACAAACAAACAAAAAAAGTCGAATCAAAAAAAGGAAAGAAAAACACTTTTGAGACATTAAAAGCTTTGAGTTGAGTGCCTTGTGGCGAGGGAATATTTTGTTTTTTGGCCAATCACTTTCCATATATTGAAATTCAGTCCCAAACAAAAGGCATCGTCTCGAGGCTCTGGGGAATAAACTCATACAAATCCTTATAAAGCTCCTTATTAAGCTCCCCCGTGGCAATTCTATTTATGATTCTCTAACGCCTGAGCTGTGTAACGCCTTTAATTATCATTTTTCTTGTATTAGGCCTAATTTAGTAAATAATATTCATGCCAATGAAGACAATTCTTCACATTTAGATTATTTAGCTGAGACTGGTCCCTGCACATTCGAACTAAACCGACCAGCGTCTCCAAGGTTCTTCTGCTTTTAATCAAAATCTACTGGTTTGGACAAAATATCTGCAAATCTCTTGCGCGAATGTGCTGATTTAATAGCCGAATCACTCTGTACTATCTTTAATCAATCTCTTGCTTCTGGCATTTTCCCTGATGAATGGAAACTTTCGAAAGTCGTCCCCTTAAGCTTGCTCAAACAGGGTACTCATTCAGATCTAAATAATTACCGCCCAATTTCAGTAATAAAGCCTTCGAAAGAATCATTTATGATCAACTCTATAATTAGCTTACTGTACACAATCTCATTTAAAGACACCAATCGGGATTTCGCCCTTATCATTCCACTGTCACTGCTTTACTTGAAGCTATTGACAGTAATGTTGGGCTTATAACATTGACCAGGGTAATGTAAACGCAGTAGTTTTCTTGGATTTAAAGAAAGTCTTTGACACCGCCGATCACGATATTCTTTTGTCTAAACTTATGAAATATGATGTCCACGGAACTTCTTACGATTGGTTTAGATCATACTTGGGCTGCCGCAATCAACGATGTTTTATAAATGGTTATCTCTCTGGGGACCATTTACTTACTTGTGATATACCTCAAGGTACAATTCTGGGTCCACTCCTTTTTATGATATATATTAACTACTTACCTTACTGTCTATCAAATTCTGAACCTCGAATGTATGCTGACGATACACACAAAACCTTTGCTAGTAATAATCACTGTTTTAAATGAGGATCTTGCTATAGAGTTGAAAAATGGATAACTGCTAACAAGCTCACCCTTAACGCAACTGAAACTGAGTTTATGTTGATCGGATCGAGGCAAAGGCTAAGCGCGTTTTCACAACCCTCCGTCACTCATGACTGACGGTGCATATTGATCAGACTTTATCCTGGAATGTTCATGTTGAGAATTTATGTAAGAAAATTGCGTCTGGTATTGGAGTGTTGAAGAGAGTGAGGTCTTTCGTTCCACATGAGATTCTCCGATCAATTCTTTCTGGGGATATTGCGCAAAACCTTAGCCAGTAAACTTCAAAAACTTCAAAATCGCGCTGCGCGTATACTCACTTACTCAGTCGAACTATGATGCCAACGCTGATAAGTTAAACCTTATCCAAAAACATGGATGGATAAAACGTGATTCTCAACGAACAATCCATAAGTCTGTAATGGTTTTTAAGTCGCTTAATGGTCTTACTGCCGATTACCTTAGTTCTAAATTTGTTGACCGTAGTAGCGTCTCCCGTCTCCAATAGACCATATTCGTATTCTCAGTATGGGACTGGGACTAGCTTGCAATGGAGGCTAATGCGGGGGAATATATTAAAAAGTATTTGCATTTGAAAAGATGTCCCCGCGTTAGCCTCCATTCCAAGCTACAGTAGTTCCAGTCCAATACTGAAAATAAGAATATGGTCTATTACTCCTTAAGGGACACAGAGCACAAACTAGCTATCCCACAGCCACAAACAAACTATATGAAAAATATCTTCTATTCTGGGGCAGTTCTTTGGAATAGTTAACCAATCGAGTTGCGGCAGGTTGATTCCCTTAGAACGTTCCAGGCTGGCTGCGACCGTATTCTTTTCATCAAGTTAAATCTACAATTTCTACACACGGCATTCATGTGAAGTAGGTTTTGTTTTGTCATTTGATATTCTAGTTATATTTTTTTGATTATTTAAAGTAATTTTAAAATAATGTAGTTCTAGTCGTTGTATAATTTGTAATCATTCTGATGAGTTTACCGTGTCTAAATAAGTTTTTCCTATCCTATCCTAGCCTATATATATCATATATTTATTCCCCAGAGCCTCGAAATTATGCCTTTTGTTTAGGACTGAATTTTAATATATCGAAATTGATCTATTAAAGGAGCCAATCATAGCGCAAGACGAATACTAGCCGTCATTCAGCGTGAAAACACATCTAAGTAACTTACAATTGTTTTGTCACCGAGTGACGTCTGAGTTTGTCTACGGGCAATGCAACTGAATAGAATGGACCAGGATTTTCCCAGTGGCCATTGGCAATAGATAATCCATAAATCTTTGAGAACGTCTGCAGTCCCAACTGATCGATGAGCAAATTTGCTTAACCTTCATATTTTCCTAACTGCCATTCATCTCTTTAAATTTAAGATATTGACGGTGGGTACAGTGAATGGACGGAGTGGTCCGTTTGTAGTCATACTTGCGGAGGAGGAAGTGCCGTACGCCATAGGCTTTGCGTTAACCCCCCTCAACAAGAAAATGGTCAATTCTGCGATGTGATTGGACCAGATGTACAGATCAAACAGTGTAATACGGGAAACTGCAGAGATGGTTGGTGGTGGAATGAACTTATCATATCATTTGTGTTCATACAAGCACAGCTTGATTAATTGTTTATTGATCCTCGCTTTACTCAATCAGTCACAAGTGAGAATCATTTTTTTTCTTTGAGAGGGAGCAAGCAAACGATGAACCGCACACCGCTGGCTCATTTGGTTGAGCAGCGGACTTCCATACTGGAGCACTTGGCCTCCATGTCAAAATAGTTGCAAATGGTTTAAGTCTTCTCAGATAAGGACTGTAAATCGTGTAGGCCCTGTCTCACAACCTTTCTTGTTAATCAACTCTGTGGGACGTTAAAGAGCCCGCACACTGCACACTGTTCCCGATGATTAGGAAGGAACGGAGGGGGGGGGGGGGGGGATTTCCGGCGTTAATGTACCGCGTCTCAGAGAATTGTAAACCGCCATGAGACTGTATGTGAAAGTTGTGATGCATAAAGCAATTACCATTATTCTCTCCTGGAAAAAATGATAATAATAACTTGAATCATTGTTTCTTCACTATGACCTTCAAGCGTGTAACTTGCAACTTGTTTCCTTGGAACAAAGCTGGGCATTTTAGGACACCAAATATAGACAAAAATAAAATCGAAACCTCACGCGGTGGAAAATGCACGAGATACGTTACATCCAAATAAGGAAAATAATTTTTAAACTGAAAAAACCCCAGCACTGAACCGGAGTTAAACTCTTCAAGGTCATGAGCTTCTGGTCTTACCCAAAAAGCTTAGCGTCAGAGGAGTTCAGTAATGATACGCGTGCATGTTTTTTTTTTTTGTATCATTAAAACAATTCTCTTCGGGTTCTTTTGTTTTCAGCAAACAAACAACCCTGCCAGCAGGGACTGAATCTTGCCATCCTCCTCGACCAATCACTTAGCATTTCCAAGAAGAGTTTTGAGTTAGTGTTGAGGACATTTCTGCCGGACTTCATTGAGACCCTAAAAATATCAAAAAGCAAGACACATGTTGCCCTCGTTAGGTTCTATGAAT
Organism: Montipora capricornis; assembly: GCF_036669925.1. Taxonomy (NCBI): domain Eukaryota; kingdom Metazoa; phylum Cnidaria; class Anthozoa; order Scleractinia; family Acroporidae; genus Montipora; species Montipora capricornis. Next base: position 63,546,010 of record NC_090888.1, read on the forward strand.
TCAGCCACATGGATTTCAATTTTGCAGAGAGGAAATTTTTCTCAAAGCAAGTGCTGAAGAAGTATTTCCTAGATTTCAGTGTTAACACTATTCTGAAAACGAGAATCGACCGGGGTCTTCTCACTGTCTTGACTGAAGTGTTCACCCCACGTGCGGGAGAAAGATCTTCAAAGCAAAATGTCCTGCTTGTCTTAACCGATGGGAGGCCATTTCCACCAAAGAATGTTCTTCCCTTCAACGCGACGATTCCTTCATTAAGGGTAAAGTATTGTTAAAATCGCTTTTATTTGCGCGATTTGGACGACCATAGGTGTCAAAAACGCCACTAACAAATGGTTTGCATTTTTGTTTGCATAATCGCTAATAGGGACTTCAAAATCTACGACGGGGTCGTCAAAGAGAACGCCATAAAACAATAATATCGTTGGTTAAAAGAGGAAAAATAATCGTGCTGCACGTGCGCACGCATTTTAGCACAAATTTTTGCGGTACTCTGCACAACAACGACGTTAAAGGAACTTTATTTAAGTGTCTAGTTGATTTAGCGCTGGAGCACTAATTGGGGACACTGTAAAGTGAAGTTAACAATCAACGCAAATCAGGTCAAATGTTGGTTTTTGAGGAGAGGGAAAACCGGAGTACCCGGAGAAAACCTCTCAGTGCAGAGTAGAGAACCAACAAACTCAACCCACATATGACATTTTCCGTGGTACTCCCTACGCGTTAGTTTTTCTATGTGGTAAAGCTGGATTAACATGTGATTCACAGGCAGACCAGGGAAATTAATGTAAAGTGTCAGTTAAGTAGGTTCCTTGAGCCAACAACGTATCACCTCCAGGAGGATCGCAAATGGCTTCACAGTCCAATTTGAGGAAAATGCCACAAATTAAGAAATTTATCAGCCATATTGCCAGCATGGTTGTTCTAATAGTATAGTGGTCATCACACTCGACTAATGATTAGGGGGACGTGCATGGGTTCAAATCCCACTCAGGGCAGTTACAGATTTTCGATTTCTCCAAAAGTTGTCCTTTTTTTTAATCTCTCTAACTCTATTTCAAAACTTCTCCTCAAGTTGCACTGTGATCCATTTGCGATCGTCCTGGAGGTGATACGCTGTTGGCTCAAGGGAACTACTTGACTGACACTTTTACAGACTACTATCGAAAGTATTTAACAAATAGATTCCACGCTGTCGTGCGTCTGTTCAGTAATAGATCACAGATGACGTTAAAATGTGGTAGGAACAAAAACTTGGCACACGAGGCGATAAGCTAGTGTGTCAATGATGTTCTTACCACATTTTGACGTCTTCTGTGATCTATTACTGAACAGACGCACGACAACATGGAATCTATTTGTTTTATATAGTAAAGAATTAAACTTTATTCGCATAAAGGCTGGTGGTGACGTCAATCGTGCGTCTGTCATCTAACAGATCATAGGCAAGAACCAATCAAAATGCGAGAATAACTTGGGTTATTATATAAATATATATAGAGAGAGAGGACGATCTGCAAGACACTTCTCCGTATACGTCTCAAGATACTGTGGGTAAAGTAACCATTCCATACACAAACTACTATCGAAAGTAGACGTAGTGTTTTCTCTATAGTAGTCTTCTTCAAAATCTGACGCAAGCAAAATCTTTCCATTTAAGAGACACAACATTCTTGAAAAACAGATTCCAATACTATGAGTCATTTCAATGTAAGATTATAATGAATAATATCAATTACAGGGATTTTTTAATTTTGTATTTTAGCATCTCAATTTACGTATAATACCTGAGTGAAATACATCGCAGTGCATTACATTGTACACTTTTACACCGGGTTTGTCTGAAAACTCCTTTAATCACTTTTAGGAAGAAAAGAAGGCACACATCGTTGCCGTGGGTTACGGAAGAGATAAAATTATAAGGCCAGAAATACTTGAAGAAATCGGAGGAGATAATGTGCTTATCATGAAGCGACGTGGTACTGGGGATTCTGGATATAAGAGCTATGTTCCACAAGTAAAAGAAATGGTTTGCAGTAAGTCTTACTTTTTACGATGGAAAGCAGTAAACGGTTAAAGTGAATACCTCAAAAGTGAAGACTTCACAAAAACGTCGTTGATTGTACTTTTAGGCTATTTTTGTAACCAATTTTCAATTAGTGTGCCGAGGTTGTGTTTTTCGATGGAGTAACTAGTGATTTAAACGCGGCGTCTTTTTCGCATCTTTATCCATTTTTGTATTTTCGTTATTTTCCTCTGATGTTCTTCAGTTTCAAGAAATGTTTTATTTGATGTTGTATTTTATTTTGAACTCTTGGTCGTGTTGGATGAATTGTAAAGAAGGACAAGCGGGTCCGATCCCCTATTGCTCAGTGAGATTAATCGTTTCCGATACAAAACACTGTAGGCAAATATCCTGATCGTTTCTGTGATAGAATAATCCTATAGAAAAGCTTCCCATGTATCCCAACCTTCCGAGACCCTTTGAATTCACGAGAAATCTAGCGAATTAATTAACTAGAACTTGTTGATTACTGCCTGGAGAAATCGTGAAACGAAGGGGAAAAAGTCAAAATCTGCAAAATGTAATTCTCGTCATTGCCACTGAATTTAAATTTTAGTCCATGGAATGGATAGAAATTCTCTAAGGCCTAGAAACAAGACAGAAATCGGAAAATTTCCTGAAGAAATGTCGTTTCCGAATGACGCCTCTAAAAAAGACTGGACTCGACTTTGAGTTCGGGTCGCAGCCTCGCTCTGGACCAATTTTAAGTAACTTGAACTTTTTTCCTTGTTACTTAAACCTTAGCTGTGGATGGTGGCTACACGCAGTGGTCCATGTGGAGTACTTGCAGTGTTTCCTGTGGTGCCGGTACGCAGTTTCGCAGCAGAAGCTGCACGGCCCCTCCACCCAGAGTCAAAGGAGCTGATTGTACGGGAGATTTCTCTGAAGTTCGAGCATGTGGAGATGTCTACTGTCCCGTTGGTAAGGACATTTACGTGACGCGTCCTAGCGAAAACACTGCCGGATTTTGCCCGGCCTTGTTCCCTGACTCGCAAGCCATATAAATACATGTATTTCAGTATTTTGCCAGGAAAAGGAACAAAACAACCTGATTGTAGGCTCTTATTATGACGTATACCAAATGCTTGCTTAAAGTTTTTTTTTTTCGTGTTTCATGATACATCCAGCCCCTGCAAAGTGCAAAAATCTGGCGCTTGATCTTGCAGTTGTCCTGGAGACCTCCACCGAACTTGGAGAAGAACATTTCCGTCACGGAAGAGACTTTCTCAAACAGGTTTTAAACTTGATCGACATCTCACAAAATGAAACCCATGTCAGTCTGGTACTCTTCAACAAGCATGTCGACATCATCGTTGCCTTAGATCAATCCATTTACCATTCCAATGAGGCTGTCAATAGAGTGTTCAGGGTTCTTCCAGCGTTGTTCGAGTCTGGCAAACGCCTCGATCTCGCCTTAAAGTATCTTCATAGTTCTGTATTCACCAAGGCGAGGGGTGACAGATCAGATGTAAAGAACGTGGCCGTTATCGTAACTGATGGAGTTGTAGATAAAGGGCATCGTGATGGCTTAAACAACGCCATATCTTCATTGAAGGTAAAGAGTGAACCAAGTTTTATAACTTAGCTCCTTCGAAATGGCCAATACCTCAGTGCTAGAGTGTCTGATATTGGGTGATAAAACTCCTCCGTAAGTGTCATTTATAAAGTGTATTTGGATACATGGTGTAGACAATGCACTCTATGAATGAATCACCCCCTACCGTAATCATTGTTAAGAGAGGCAGTACGGTTATACAAAGCTTGTCTCAAGTGTAAACTTCGCTTAGGACTCGGAAAAAGAGGGAAGTAGGTCTCTATGGCTGTCCATTAATATTAAGGAGCTTCAGCAACGACGACGGCAACGGCAACGAGAACGTCGTCGTTAAATGTGAATTTGCGTTATGGTAATCGCTTCGCGACCATTCCAAGCATTTTAACGTGACGAAGGTGTGGCAAACGAAGAACGAAGGTAGTATGAACGGTGCACGATTCAAGAGCTGACGTTCTCCCTGAAACCTCAAATTTGGTCATTTCACGTTGTTGTTTTGCTGAAGGCGGCAAAGAAATCGACAAAATGAAAAGATACACGTACAGAGCGTGCAGACCTACTGCTTTTGCTCACTAAATACGTAAATTTGTGACGTTCTCGTTGCCGTCGCCGTTGTCGTTGCTAAAGCTCCCTATTATCAGGCTCACGCGAGGTTGGCTACTGGAGCATGATCAAGAGCATTTGCCGTTGAAATTTTACTATCTGAATGCGACATATTCGACATCATATCCTGCAGTACCATTATTTTTTACTAGAACAATGAGGTAAAACTGATTACAGTGAGCGCCAACAGAGTCAACATACGGGAAGAAGTGTTGTACGAGATTGCTGGCTCGGACATGACCCTTTGCACCAGCTATCAGGACTTGACTCGTAGTGTAGAGAAAGTCGCCGCGATGGTGTGTGATGTGTAAACATAATGAGGAACAGCCATGAAATTACTCTTTTGGTAAGACGACCTTTTCCTGAGAATTTGGCATTTGATTTGTATTTTATCATAAGATATTTCATTCTTGATTCTTATTTACAAGTTAAACCCAAGAAGGCATTGATGTGGTAGTTTAGTTCGTGTCAAGGAATCCGATGTGAAATTGCCTGTCCTCATATATAGAACGCCAGGAAGGGTTGACATCCTAGATACGCCCCGGTATGCTTAATTTAAAAACAGAAATCGATAGATCTCCTCCCGGGAATTTTTTGCGTTCCAATGTTTTCAGTAGAATTTTATGTCGTCAATGTATATGTTATGCAATCTTCAAGTTGATTAAAAAATACATCATATATATAATGCGCTATGAACTGTATGTGGCATCATTCAAGATGGCAGATTTTTCAAAAAGTAATTTTTCCGTTAAATCGGATTTTTATGCATTTCAAATGCGATAAATATAGAAGGTAATTTATTATAAGTAACAATTGTTCATTTTAATATACGTTTTTATCCTGAGTGTCTTAGAGTGGGGCTTTACCATGCGTCACTTTCCTTTCAATATGTTCGTAACTTAGCGGCTGATTTGAAACCCAAAAGGATCTTAACAAAGATGATATTAGGTTTTAAACTGAACTTCTCTTGTCGAAACAATAAATAAAAAAGCCTTAGACTGACTGAGGGTAGTTGAATTTGCGCGGTATAAATAAATGTTATTATTAAATGAAAGGGTTAAAGATTACTTGTGAGTTATCCTTTACAACTACAAAGCGACTCATTTCCAATCTCTTTCACCTTTTTTCTCGCAGGAATTAAGGTGAACTGCAGTGCTGGAAATCTCAACTGAGTCAAGGCAATATATATGACGCTTTACGATATCTAAACTATTGGCTGTGTTTTCGTCATTGTAGCTAGGGGCTAAAATTAAATGCGACAATGGGTTGTTTTGATTGGCCGTTTTTTAAATGTTCGTTTACTGACCTTGCCCAGTCTGTGGGTATTACGTACCGGGATTTTTATCGTTTCATTTCTTGATTATCTGAAACCAAG
>NC_090888.1:63559101-63624101 GCF_036669925.1 Montipora capricornis
TGTGGTAGACACGTAATGATCTGTTGAATTTTGGTGATGGCAATATTGCAGGGAGTTTGGAAACAACACCTAAGGCCGCGCGCGGTTGTGGGATACGGCGTTAAAACTTTTCTTCACGGTCCTCCAAATTACGTCACCAGATCACCTGGCGGTATGAAAAATCACTCTATTGGTCAATCATTTTTGACAAATCTCGCTTCTGCAGCCTCTGGAACACATTATATTAGTGATCAATGTAATTCAACTTCTTTTTGCTCCTTAGCGTACCTTAGCGTAGGTAAATGATCGACTGAAATCCATCTTTTATTGTTTTACTGTCTCCTTTTTATTGTCTTATTTAAGATCAGTGCCCGAGTAAAATAGAGATGGGCTTACTTATCGACACATCTTCAAGTTACGGTGAAGGAGAACAATTGACTCAAGTTGGGCAAATTCAATGATTTTCTAGGGTTCTACAATATTAGCCCTAATGGAACCCTTTTAAATGTTATAACATTCCGCCAAGAAGTAAAAATCTTGTTCCGGTATCATAACAGCAGCTATCAAAACCACGATGCGGCAGTCGACGCCATTATTGCATCTTTAGCGGATACACAACCATCCAGCCATCCTTGGACAGAAAGAGCTCTTATCAAGGCGCACGATGTTTTATTTACGAAAGAGTCTTTGCGTCAGTGGAAGGTTTTGTTTGTGTTTACGAGAGGAAGAAATCCCAATCCAATACTATACAGTCGATTGGTTGGAAGCATTGAAGTAAGACTCCAGTTCCCTCATTGCATGGCATACTTACAATAGGAAACCTAAGATATACGACGGCGACTTGAACGAGAACGACAGTGGACGACGTGGCATGCGCATGCGTTTCCAGTCTTCCTCGCAAATAAGACCCACCAAGCTGACTAGGTCCCAAGCGCACGCTTTCTTCGATTAACATTATGAAGTCCAGCCAGCCACTCGTTGTCACACGAGAACAGTCAAAAGAGATAATTATGTGGACCAATAAGGTACCACTTGTCCATGCAAGACAATTGCAGCCCAGTGGTGAGGGCGCTTGCCCTTGCGATCCGTCGATCCGGAGACCCAGGGTTAAACACGTTCTAAACACTCTTTGAATTTTTTCCAGGTAGTCCCTGGTTCAAATTTCTGGCTGCACTTGTAAATAGCCAACTCTAAAAATCCGACGACAAATAATAATACTTTCTTACTCACTCACTCACTCACTCACTCACTCACTCACTCACTCACTCACTCACTCACTTACTCACTCACTCACTCACTCACTCACTCACTGTCGATGAACACAAAAGCGGAAATCAACAGTAAGCTTTACTTTAATAGTCACTTACTTTCACCAGCTTATGCAAATCAATCTAGTCGTATTTATTCGACTGATATTATTCTATTAATTTTTTACGTAGTCCAACAGTTATCCTTTATTTTTTAACGTACTTTAATTTATCTAATCATTACTATTATTTCTTCAAGATGAATAATCAAAATAACGTTTTTAATATAATTTCTTGGAATATTCAAGGCCTAAAAACTAGGCTTAAACCGACGAAACAAACCGTCTCGAATACCAAATTGAACATTAAATCAATTAAATCTAAGCTATCCAAATTTGATATTATCTGTCTCCAAGAAACATGGGCAAAAGACGAGACATTAACTTTTCAAGGGTACACAGTGTACTCAACCGTTAAAAACACCGTAAGCAGACGAGGCCAAGCAGGGGTATCGGTATTAATTCGAGACTATCATCAAAATTTTGTTTCTCGTATACACAGTGATTCCCCCGACATAATTTGGTGCCGATTACATAAGCAATTGCTTGGACTCCAGGCAGACATTTTCCTGGCTGCAGTTTATCTACCCCCACTACAATCACAACGAAAGGCAGGAGAAGACGTTATCAGTATCTTAGAAAAAGAAATTCATAAGTACTCTACCCAAGGCCAAGTTCTTTTACTTGGTGACTTCAATGCGAGAACGGGGACATTAAACGATTTCATTGAAAACGATGCGGATGACTTTTTAACAATTCATAATACCTACAATCGAGACACGGATTGCCCAAAGCGAAACAACGCGGACTACACAATCAACAAAGTAGGAAGAGAAATATTACGATTATGCATAGGAAATAGATTGCGAATTTTGAATGGCAGGTTAACAGGTGATCTCGATGGAAAATACACGTGCTATCAAACTAATGGGGCAAGCACAGTCGATTACGCACTAGCAAGTGAAGACCTTATAAAGACGATATTAGGATTTCAAGTTCAAGCCTTGACAACCTACTCAGATCATTGTCCTATCAGTCTAAAATTAACTCCCTCCCGCTCTCACATGGTAAAAGACAATGCACCTAGACAACCACTATGCAAAGCGGCACCTACTCAAAAGAACTTTAAAAAGTTTCTTTGGAAGGCAGATTCAAAAGACAAATTTCTCAGTGCATTATCCAATCCTAATGTTCAAAGATTATTTGATTCCTTCAACTCAGAACACCACGCATCAGTCGGACGATGAAATCTCGCAATTTAACCAAATTATCAATTCGGTGGCCAAATCATGCCTAGCAACATCGCGGAAAACATCTAAAACTACCAAAGAAAAGAAACCATGGTACGATCACACCTGCAGACAGTTAAAGAAACAACTGCAACAATTAGTAAAGAAAATTAACCCCAGTTCTCACCAATCACTACGACAAGATTATTTTGTTCTTAAAAAGAAATACAAAAAGCATGTCAAAATGATGCATAAAAGATACAAAAACCAAATAGTAAATGAAATTAATGCTTTACACCCAAAACACAGTCAAGATTTCTGGAGGTATATTAATCAACTTAGAAAAAGCGATGCTGTCGAAGAGGAAACCTCTGTTTCGTCAGAAGATTGGATATGTCATTATCAGAAATTATTATATGATAGCCAGGAACCGCACACCACTTTGGACTTTTCAAATGAAGATATGGACTGGGAAAACGAAAATTCACCGAATAACGACATTTTAGGGCAGCCTATTACGACCAACGAAATCCATGAACAAATATCAAAACTCAAGTTGAAGAAAGCTTCGGGTATGGATTCTATCCTTAACGAAATGATTAAACACGGACGCTATTATCTAATGCCTTCATTAGAAAAACTGTTCAATGATATACTAGACAGTGGAACATTCCCAACCCATTGGAACATAGGTGTTATAAAACCGATATATAAAAGAAAGGGTGATAAGCGGTCTCCAGCAAATTATAGAGGAATCACATTGACGAGCTGTTTAGGAAAACTATTTACATCAATCTTACAATCCAGGCTGAACAAGTTTATCGAACAACATAACATCCTCAATCCAGAACAGTTTGGATTTCGCCCAAATTCCCGAACAACAGATAGTTTATTCATCCTACAGCAACTCATTAATAAGTATACAAAACAACATAAGAAACTTTATGTTGGCTTCATCGATTATGAAAAAGCGTTTGATAGCGTGTGGCAGTCCGGGCTGATCTATAAAATCTACCAATATGGAGTTAAAGGCAAATTCTTTAAAGTCATTAAATCCATGTATTCGTCGATTAAAAGTTGCGTCAAAACTGATGAAAGCTCTATCACAGAAATGTTCTCATGCAACAAAGGAATAAGGCAAGGTGATTGCTTAAGTCCAGTTTTATTTTCATTATTTATGAATGACTTACCGCAATACTTTAGGGACAACCATTGTCCAGGAGTAATGATTGGCAGCCACTCTCTAAATTGCCTCATGTCTGCCGATGATCTCTTCGTTCTAAGCCCCTCTCCCGAAGGACTACAGAAATCGATTAACGTCATTAAAAAGCACGCAGAGGAATGGAAGCTGAAGGTGAATACCAAAAAATCAAATATCATCATCTTTAGTGGGAACGGTCAAACCAAAAACAAGGAAATTTTCCAATATGGTTCAGAAGCATTACCTATCGTCGACAAACAAACATATTTGGGAATAGAAATGATCTCATCTGGTCGCTATACCTACGCAAGAGACATCCTTAGCAAAAAAGCTTATAAAGTTCTTGCGACAGTGAAACGATTGTTCTCCAATTCGGATACGACCACAATTACAATTAAGAATAAGCTTTTTGATGCCCTTGTCAAACCTATACTACTATATGGATGCGAAATATGGGGACCGGAGCTATTATCATATAAGACCCATTTTGACAAAAGCACTATCGAACAAGTCCATATCAAGTTCTGTAAACAAACACTAAATACCCCATGGTACACAGAGAACATTGCCTGTAGGGCAGAACTTGGACGGTACCCTTTAAGTATAGACATAAAAGCTTCAATATTTAGTTACTCGCTTAGATTACAGCATAAAACAGTCAACCCTCTATTAAAGGAAGCCTTTCATCACGCAAAAAGTCACAGCCAATTTTTTGATGTATTAAATAATGACGAAACTATACGAATGCACTCTATAGGCAATACATCAAGCCAACTACACATTAAGAATGCTCGTTCCTCCATAAAGAATCAGCTTAAAAAGGACTACATTCGAAATTGGCTGAAGGCTCGCAACAACACTTCCGAAGGCTCTAGAGAGAAATTTACACACAAAGAAGTCAAATTCGACTACCAATTGGAAGACTATCTCAAAACTATCAGAAACCCAGCACATAGAATAAGTATGACAAAATTGCGTCTGGGGGTTCATAGCTTGCGAATACAGACTGGGAAATACGAAAATAGAGGTGCACCAATCCCAGTAGATGGAAGAACGTGTTTAGTCTGCAATAGAGGCTATATAGAAGATGAGCGGCACTTCTTGATGTATTGCCCAGGGTACGATAACATTAGAAATGAGCTCCATTCACTCCTTTCAACACACGATGTTGTTTTCAAAAGCCTTAATGATGAGGATAAAATTAGGTATTTACTTACCCTAGAAAACGAAAGCACTTCAAAGATAATAGGTAAATACACATATTTAATGTTTCAGAAGAGAAAAGACTTCCTAAATGCAAAATAATTAAAATAATAATTTTATACCAATTGTATTACAAGTAATTGTATGATCTTTTTAGTTAATTAGTTATTCAAGTAGATATCATCACCTTTATTGTAACGAGACCGATACCTCCCTTTGGAGAGTAAGGCGCAATAAAGATTTACTGTTTACTGTTTTATTGTTTACTCACTCACTCACTCACTTACTCACTCACTCACTTACTCACTCACTCACTCACTCAATCACTCACTTACTTACTTACTTACGTACTTACTTACTTACTTACGTACTTACTTACTTACTTGCTTACTTATTTGCTTGCTTGCTTGCTTGCTTACTTACTTACGTACTTACGTACTTACGTACCTACTTATACGTACTTACTTACTTACTTACGTACTTACTTACGTACTTACTTACTTACTTACTTACTTACGTACTACTTACTTACTTACTTACTTACTTACTTACTTACTTACTTACTTACTTACTTACTTACTTACTTACGTACTTACTTACTTACTTACTTACTTACGTACTTACTTACTTACTTACTTACTTACGTACTTACTTACTTACTTACTTACTTACTTACTTACTTACTTACTTACTTACTTACTTACGTACTTACTTACTTACTTACTTACTTACGTACTTACTTACTTACTTACTTACTTACGTACTTACTTACTTACTTACTTACTTACGTACTTACTTACTTACTTACTTACTTACTTACTTACTTACTTACTTACTTACGTACTTACTTACTTACTTACTTACTTACTTACTTACTTACTTACTTACTTACTTACTTACTTACTTACGTACTTACTTACTTACTTACTTACTTACGTACTTACTTACTTACGTACCAATAATGACTGCGTTGCAGTAGCAAAACAACGTGAGCCGGGGTAACTGGGTCTGTTCCGTTTGCGCTGGGCACTTTCTAAGCACTTTTTCGCATTGTGGGCAACGTTTGAGCCCTACCTCTGTATTTTGAACTAGTTCAGAGCAACATCATTCTTGTCTTCAAGAACAATTTTCAGTAAACTGGGGTGAAATTGAGTAAGTAAACACAAAAAACTATAGGGTTTATATGAGCCTTAATCTGTGTTGCGTTTGATCAAAGAGCAATTTGAAACCATCGTTTATTACTTCTATGACCATTTATAAACAACGGAAGGCCAATTGTTCAATAAAAATATAGGCATGCTTAGAAAATTTCCAAAGAAATGTTTTAAAAAAATTAGGAATTTTTGAGCACTCTTTCTAAATTCCAAGCATTTTTTTGGCAATTTTTCCAGCTCAATCGAGCCAGGCTTAAAAGTAACGTTAGAGAAGTCAATAAGACGGATGAGTAAACAACCAAAACTGAACTCCTATTGGAGAAAGAGTTGCATGTGTTCTCCAAAACTATGCATAACCATATAAGAAAGCCTCTGCATTTGAACGGTGAAACTTACGTCTTTCATATTGTATCAGTCAATTATAAATAGATTGCAAGTATTATTAATGATTGGACACAGGTGACACACGACGCACAACCATTGTGTGGTGTTTTGTTTTAACCATGTTTTGACGTCATAAACGTCTTGTCTTAACCTGTTTTCGCATGAATGTTTTTTTGAGAAAAGGACTAAAATGCAAAAAGAAAATGCAATTTTTTTAATTCTAAGGGAGTGAACATCGTGGTAGTATCTTGGGACAAGGAAGAGGCAGTGAAGATTGCCGGAAAGCGAGGCCATGCTATCTACGTTGAAAGTATCTCTTACGCTCTTCAGAAACTACCAGAAATAGTTGGAAAGACATACTGTAAGTATCCAGCTAGTTAATAATCGACATCTCTCACGGTATATGGTGTTCCATAGTACAGAAGTTACATCTTGCTCCTCTATTTTCGTTTCATATCTTATTAATTACACTTGACACGTTATATTCGTCCACCTCAGTTTGCCAAGGCTCCATACATCAAGAACACACAAGGGGTTTCGGTGGAATTTTTCGAGCGAATGATCGTTATTTATAATGATTTAATTAAAAATCCGAGCTATAAATTTATGAAAAGTCTCAACAAAGATGCTATTACTACCGCCACCTTGCACAACAAAAAAACAATCATACGTGACAACTTGCTGAGGATGAGAATAAAATTTTCAATATATGCTTTACAAAACCTCCCCAGAGAAGACCCAAATAAAGGAAGGGGTCGTTAGAAGGGAGGAAACTCAAAAAACTGATAACTGCGAAGAAGTCGGTGGTCACTTAGCCTCCGCCAATTAACTACGAATTATGTCATAAAAGTGTTGCCGTGCAGGAAGTTTAAGAACCAGTTCATATAAAAAAGTTGGAATTGCTTTGAAAACGTAGTTGGGGCATCTCGAAAATGGCATCTTAGTTACTTCAGCGATCTTTAATATAGTGTTGACTAAATATTGTCAGCTACTATTCAGTTGTGATGCTGACCATCAATGACACCCATGCAGCGAGATTTGGTTTTGAGTGAATAGTTTCTTCGTACTTAGTAGTGCTCTATTTAAACTTTCAGTGATTAACGGCGGTTACACAGACTGGACTCCATGGGGCACTTGCAGCCAAACTTGTGGAGGGGGCCAGCAGAACCGAAAGAGGACCTGTTCACATCCAGTTCCATCTGAGCAGGGCAAAAACTGTGACGACTTGGGACCCTCAAAAGATATTACACGCCCCTGCAATAGCCAACCCTGTGGAGGTAACGAAGCAAACAAGAACTTAATCGGTTTCAACTTTTTGTTATAGTAAAAACAGTACGTACAGTTAACCCTGCAAGTTAAAACAGGAGCAGGTTTTTAGGCTTTTTATGGCTCTGTACGCGGTGCGTACTTACGAGATTGGCCTACACTTTTCGTGTAGACTGTGTGTAATTGATTGATTTTTATTTGAGTTAATTCCTGTGACTATTAGCATTAAGCACTAAAGGTGATATCAACCAATCAAAATGTAACTAATTACATGCAAATCAGTTTCTCCAAACTACAAGAAAACGAGCGCGTAAACGCGGAGACTGGTTTCGATTAACGTTTCATTGGTTGGAATTTTGTTGCAAAATCATCATAGCCAATCCCGAAGAGTTGCAATTTCAATCGCGCCATTGTTGTGGATACTCATTTGAAAGCTCTGGTAAAGGTCTGGTAACATTAAAAGATTTAAACGGTAATCTGACTCAGCACTGCAAACAAGACAAAGTTATGTCTTCGTTCTCCTTCTTGTAAATTTAATGTAGACATGTCGTGATATTTTTTAATTAATTAATCGGAAGCTAACGCAAGGACGAGGGTGAAAGCAACGAGATCGTCATAAATCAGAATACCTAATTAGGTTTAATTCAGTTTCAACACTGTTCTATTAGAAGGGTTGACTTTACAAGCAGCTTTGTTATGGTTTCATATAAAACAGCAATTATTGCTAAACAAAATGCGCTCAATAGTGTGACGATCTAAAAACACCATGTGTTTGTCTTTAAAGGTTTATATCTCAAAAATAAACTTGGTGACCCCCCATCTTTTATCACTGGAAAGTAAAAGCCTATCACGCTAAATTACATTTTTTTAAGAAACTTTTATGGAGTGGATTCTCGGCTATCTTCACAACTGAAATATTTAAGGTGGCTCTAAATCTCATCTGCAATTCTTTTAAACTTTGCAAAGAGTTTCATTGTAACCTGTTGATCACTTTCTACCAATACAAAAATGGGGTCACCCAGTTTGGTTTTTGAGACGAACGTGTTTTCATGCAAAATATACTGTTTTGGTTTGCTTTCTTCAGTGTTGCCATGGCGACCTATTACGCTACAATAATGAGTGCTCCTTGTCAAGAAAAATTGGTGTTTCAAATGATTCCACAAAATTGCCGTTATGTGAAAAAGAGTTGAAGATACGATCATTTAAATTGATTTGAAATTAAATTTTAAATTGATGAAACTCTCTGGGCTTTGTTTTTCAGTTTGATACCTTTCTTTGTCGTCCTCAGTTTAACAGCCACGTAAAGTGACCAGCCTGACGAAGTCCTGTAGAGGAAGTCAGCACGCGACGCTGAATTTTCAATGTTTTTCCAAAATCCCCTCTCCCTGTTCACGCCAGGTTGATTTACAGAAAATCAAGTAACGATTTTGATTAGGAACCGGATCACTTGGAACAATTTCTTCATGATACCAGTAATGCGAAGTTGTATTCTCGTAGCCGTCTTGGGGTGAGCTCCCAAATAGACCGTATTCATAAATGGTGGGCAATAAATTATAATTTTTTTAATCATATAGATACCTTTGAAATGATACGATTTTCCTTCTTTCAAGATTTTATATGAACTTTTTTCCCTTTTTACTACCACCTTTATATTGCTAAGTATCATGTGATATCCTTTATGTCTTCGTGCTAATGACACCAACTGGCCTTAGTCTGAAGCAGCATTTCTTTTGTATTTTACTCATGCAAACGAGGGTAGTTGGTCTTATTACCACAAGGACAAATGGATAGTTTATTGACCACCATTTATGAATTCGGTCTATACATTAGAGTATTCTTCTAAATAGTCTCTCAGTACAGTGGTCGGGAATTTGTGTATCCTTGTGACCTTTTCTAATCCCAATAAAAAGTTACCATTGACTGGTAGATTATAAAATGGACTCACTATTCTTCCTTTTTCATTTAAGATATCGACGGTGGATATAGCCAGTGGACAGCGTGGTCCGTTTGTAGTCACACTTGTGGAGGAGGCAAAGCCGTGCCCCACAGGCTTTGTGCATGCTAATCCCCGTAAACAAGAAAATGGACAACCTTGCGACGTCCTTGGACCACATGTAGACACCAAGGCTTGCAAAACCAAAAAATGCAAATGGGGTACGTGGACTGTTGCAGCAATAATTGCTTGAGAGTAGTTTCGTATTGCCACCGTGACGCAGCTCAGTGGAAGCACAGTGGCACTTCAAAGTGGCGGTTTTTTTTGACAAACTTGGCTGAAAACTGCTTGCCGCCATTTTGAACGTCTCATCTGCCTCTCGGCTCACTCAGTCTCATTCTGTAATTTCTCCTGCTTCCCTTTTTTCCCTCCTGAAGTAAATTTTGAGGCAAGACACCTGGAGCTCTCTCTAAACGCCATGCGTGACATGACCATTTGTAGGCTGTATCAGGAGTTCAGAAATGACTACATTATTTTTTCTTTCTCTTAATTAGCGAGTAAAGAACCTTTGAGCAGGGACTGGACCTTGCGATCCTCCTCGATCAATCAAAGAGCATTTCTAAGAGAGGTCTGGAGTTGGTTCTGAGGACGTTTCTTCCTGACTTTATTGACATGCTGAAAATATCAAAAACGAAGACGCGCGTCGCTTTCTTAAGATTTCATCAATTTAGCCACATCAATTTCAATTTTGCCAATGGCGCATTTCACTCAAGGGAGGCGCTGAAGGACTTTTTCTTAAACTTTGATATCGCCACAGTTCATAAAACTAGAATAGACGGGGGACTACTATCAGCCTTACACGAGGCGTTCACCCCACGTGCAGGAGACAGGAAGTCAAAACAAAATGTTTTGCTCGTATTGACGGATGGAAGACCATATCCACCAAAAGTGGTCGTACCCTTTAACACTACGATTTCTTCTTTGAAGGTAAAGTAATAAAGTTAATGGAGATATTAAACAATTATTAGATGAGGTTTTTGTGATATCCAGAATAATCAAGGTAGAGGTAAGGGTTATCAGCCGAAGCCGAAGACTGTACGCTTTCGGCCAATCAGAAAAAAGATAGTGAGTTCAATGTATAATAATTAGGAAGATAGAGGTAGTCTTCGCACATTTCTGGACAAGTTGAGCAATTACCACTACTAGACCCCTAAAATTTTCAGGAGGCTTCAAAGGGATTCGAACCCATGACCTCTGCGATGCTGGTGTAATGCTTTACCAACTGAGCTATGAAACCACAAAGTTGGTAGCAGGACAATTGGTTGAGCTCATTCGTTCCCGTGAAAGGACTGATAAATGAAAGATATTTATAGTTATAACTAGCACTACAAAGATGAATTTATTTCGGAGATATTTATCTCCGCGTTTACTTGAAACGGCAAACAGGAAACAGCAGGTTGACGGCTTGTCGCAAAATCGTGAGAATCCTCTTATTCTAACTAATCTTGTCTCGCCCCTGTGAGAAGTTGCTCGATGTCTTGAAATAACAAGCGAGAAATGAGATAATATCAATCAGGTTTCTCCATTTTAGGCGAACGCTTCTTCTTCTTCTTCTTCTTCTTCTTCTTCTTCTTCTTCTTCTTCTTCTTCTTCTTCTTCTTCTTCTTAGTATTATTGTCATAATTATTGTTGTTGTTGCTTTTGTTGTATTATTATTTCTGTGATTTGGGCCTAGCTTGAAAACGTTCTCTGTCACATATTCTTAAAGTTGTGAGGTATACTAAGTTCGACTACAAAGGTTAACTGAGTTGTTCTCCAGTGTATCGAGCAATAAGAAAACCACATTGACTTAAAGTGAAGTCATTTTATTTTCCAAACTAATAGGCCGGAAAGAAAGCTCATCTCGTTTCCGTGGGTTATGGGAGAGACAACAGAATAAGACCAGAGGTTCTTGAAGAAATCGGAGGCGATAATGTACTCGTCATGAACCGGTCTGATTCTGGGGATTCCGGATACAAGCAGTATGTTCCACAAGTACAAGATATGGTTTGCAGCAAGTATCTCTTTTTGTTTAAACTAAAAAACGGCTCTACAATTTTTGACACTACGAACATTTACTCTATGATATTGCTAAGCTTAACGTCTCCCTCTCTAAATAAAACAACGAAGCATAATAGAACTGTCTTTTCAGTAGTGTTGGCAAACGCTTTAACAACGAAGAATGCCTACAACTTTATTTTAGTGTTGACCACGACCTGTCTTTTAAAAGGACGGATCGACTATTGTTCTAACCAGTCATCACGATGATCAGATCGTCACGATCCGTCAAGATTATGTTAGCCTCCTTCAAGCAACTCGACTTCCGATTAAATAAGTCGACTTCCGTTTGCGCAACCTTCAAGCCTTACGGCCTGAAACCGGTGATGGATCGTGAAAAGCACGATACGACCCGACTCAGTTTGCGTGTATTGGACATGTATGGGGTATTTTGCTTTTGCCACGAAACGGTTTATTACTTTTTGATGGTTGCTGATGTTTCACGGATTGAGGAAAACAAAAGACAACCAGTTCTCCAAACTTTTAAAGCCAATTTTTTCTTGGCATAATGCGTTCTTGATGAGATAAAGTGAAAACAATTACGTCAACAAAGATTCTCTCATATATTCTTAGCTGTCGATGGTGGATACACCCAGTGGTCCATGTGGAGTTCTTGCAGTGTTAGCTGTGGAGCCGGTACACAGATTCGCAGTAAATTCTGCGCGGCCCCTCCCCCTAGAGTAAGAGGAATGGATTGCCAAGGACATTTCTCAGACGTTCGAGCATGTGGAGAGGTCTACTGCCCCGCTGGTAAGGACATTTATCAAGTTTGAAATAGCACTGGCTTACAGCTCGTGCAATGTTGATAACTTTCAAAACATCACTCGTGCCCATTAATCACAAATAAATGCACTCGAGTTCGCACGCTTTCCTGCACTTATTAATAACTGTTATTCCAGTCTGTAATTTAGATTGCTGGCGTTGTTTTATGTAAACGTTAGGGTCGGGTAGAAGGGATATGGGACAGGGATCTTTTTGAAAGGCCGACTTGTATGAAGGATGTCATGATCTAGGGTCCAAGGTTTCAATGCCCATAGGCACAATCATCCCTCTGTAAATTGATTCTTTTGGACCTTCTCTTTATTCTCTTGTCAGGTGATTGATCTTGCCGTCGTCCTTGAGACCTCCACGCAACTGGGAATAGAGCATTTCGTCCATGGAAGAGAATTTATTCAGCAGTTTTTCAATCTGATGAACGTCTCTCCAAACTCAACACATGTCAGCTTTGTGCTCTTCAACAAACGACCCTACAGCGTAATATCCTTTGATAAAGTTTTTTACCAGTCCAATGAGGCTGTCAGTGCTGTCCTTGAATTTCTGCCTCCATTGCTTCAGCCTGGGAAACGTCTTGACCTCGCCCTAAGGTACCTTAATAGCACTGTTTTCACTGAAGCAAGTGGAGACAGGCCAGGTAACAAGAATGTGGCTGTTATCATAACTGATGGATTTGTCAATAAAGGCGGCGAAAAAGACGTATCCGACGCCATATCGACTTTAAAGGTGGAATGTCCTTTTTCTACTTTCTGTGTGTGTGCGAATATTGTAAGGCAGTGTTCAAGCTGTTCTTGCCTACGAGATAAATGTGTAATTTGTCATAGCAGGTGAGTACAGGCAGTCAAATGGTGTAAAAACTTTTGATATGTTGTGTTCGTGAGAGGTCAACTTTTTAGGAACAAAGTACCTACACTAGATTAATATCACTTGACTGGTGAGTGCACGACGCAACTAAGACAGCGCATATGGACATTACACTGAAACCGTGGGAATTAAACTCTATCGGAGTGTAAACATACTTTCCTCGTTTGTTTATGTACAAACATATGGGCACTTTTCACTTGAAATTGAGATCATGCCAATAATTTGAAGACCTCGCATAGTGAGGAAAAATGTATGCAGGTATTGGGTAAACCATAGGGAATGATCACGGTGAGTGATCTCGCAAACTTACAGCTATCTAGGAGTCCATGATTTCCGGTTTATTAGCCAAGCAGGAGACGCGGGTGTGCACGAAGCAATTGAATGTTTTCATCCCATATATATATCTGTGCACGTCTGCCTCCTAACAAAATGAGAGACATTTATACTCCTCTTCAGCTCTAAGCTAACGTGTTTGAGAAAGATACGATTCCAACTGCGAGGTTTTGTATCCGTGTTTACAATGGCGAGCACTAGACCATGCAGAACTCTTGCTCATATCGTACCTGACTCATCAATTGAATATGTGATACAGAAGGGTATTTTGCGTTCAACATCTAAATAGCAGAATGCTTAATTGTTTTAAAACTTATATTCAAAATTCTGTTCTGCCCCTTGCAAAGGCTTAGCCCGGTTTGCTGCGAAGAGAACCAACAGAGACATCATTATTTGCTATAATTTTGCCACTCAACTTAGTCCCGATTATTTGATAATACCATATCAAATAGCAACAAATTGGAAACGAGACCCTTTTTCCCAGCAAAGATGAGGGCAAACCCACCTTGCTTGACCTTTTTATGATACAATGTATCGACGCAAATGCACGGAACACTTGAGGGGTAATTGGGTGGGTAAATGCTTTCCACGCACTGAAGCTGTAAGCCTAAACAATATAAAGGATATTGCATGGCCGCTTTGGAATACGAATTTTATCTTTCAGCCGGGGGAGATAAAATTCGTATCCGCAAGCGGCCGTGTAGTGTTCTGTTTACTATAAAGATATTGATGAAATGTCTAGATTTCAAATAGCTTGTTTTACTCATTTTCGAAATGATGAAAAAGTGGTCACCAACCCTTAAAACACACATCTTGTGTAACATGAAACAAGATATGGAAGTTATTAAAAACAAATCATTACAATGTAAAATTTTGCAATAAAAATGTTAAGGTAGTAGAGAAAAAATATATTAAAGAGGAAGCTCGCGTTTCTTTTTTTTTGGCTAATCGTGTTGGTTACCATGATATGTTCACTGAGCGCGGTGAAGATATGATTTTTTAGTAAAAGGAAAAACCCTGGTATTTCATCAGTATCCATGTAATAAATAAACATATTTAATGGTCCATTTTCGAAATATCATATGATAGTCAGCTTGATAGCGAGGCAGTGAGGACAAAAACAATAGAAACACGTTGAAATGAATATGAAAAATATTTACATATCATCCACTTTCCTTTGTCTTTGTCTTCACTACCTCACTATTAAGCTGAATTTTAATATATCGAAAAAGGCCTATTGCGACGCAGGCTGCATAAAAAAATATATTTCCCCTTGGTAATAAATGTCATGTTAGAGTAACATTTCAACTGTATCGCAAAATTCAGGGGTTTACAAAACAAAAAAAATGTCACATGATAACTCCGTTCCTTTTAGGTGTCACCCACATGAATTAATTCCTATGTTAAATAAACACAATGTTTTTGTTTTTTAGAGTAATAATGTCAAGCTGTTAACCATCAGCACTGACAGGGTAAACATACGGTAAGAAGTGTTGTAGGAAATTGCCGGGACCAACATGCTTCTCTGCAGCAGCCTTGAGGAATTGACTGCCAGCGTGGAAAAGATCGCTTCCATAGCATGTGATGGGTAAGAAAAAAATCGTTATGGAACAAAACATAGGAAAGGTAAGATAGGCTTTCTCCTGAGATTTTGTTGTATTTTATTTTAAGTGAACTCTTGAAACCATGATAATCGGTCCTAGGGGCTCGTGTATGACCGATTACCTTGCCTTTATGAGTGAACTCATCTGTCTTTTCAAAATTTCGGAACTGTGTTGGCTTAACAATTTTAGCATTCAATTTCAAGCAGAAAGGGTCAGTTTTTATTTTATTATTTGAACTAGTTTTTTTTTTTTTTTTTGCATTAAATTTAGGCTAAAAAGTCTTAAGGGTGGTGCCTACTATTATTATTGCGCATACGTTCCTCGCATCTCGAGATACTCGAGTTTCCTAATATGAGTGATGCTCACTAATACAGTGATATTTTTGCCTGGCTTAAAACTATGCGGAGAAAGCAGAACTTAGCAAGTAGTCTCGCTATCCCAAAAAAAAAAAAAAATGGGGGTAACCGTGCATTTTTCAGATATAATTAAGCTTCAATTTGGAAAAGAACGACATGCGTTGCTTTGTATTTCACAGCTTTGAGAAAATACTGTTGATTAATACACCTTATTCCAAAATGGCGACCATTTAAATATTCTTTTATTTATTCAAATTAGCCCTGGATGCCTCGTTCTTAAGCTTAAAATTCAAAAGAATATTTTATCTTGAACGAGGCAACAAGGGCCAATTTGTATGCGCATAAATCAGCGGCCATTTTGGAGTAAGGTGTATTATCTAGAAATACACGGTCAGCCCCAAATCTCTTTTTGGATATCAATAACACTTGTTGAGATCTGCTTTTTCCGCATATTCAGTAAACCGCGCAAAAATACCTTTGAAACCACAACCTAAAGAAAAGTGCGGGGAAATACTGACAATATGCCACTTTCAAAAAGGCCATATTTACTTTGCTTACGCTCCAATTTTTTGCAAAAGCATTGTCTCCAGTTTCTCTTGGGACTAATAATGATCCTAAGAGGAAATAAACACAATGCCTAGGTAAAATTTTGGAGGGCAAGCAAAGAGTATTTTGAAAGTGGCCTATTGTACACTGTCTTTATGGCTGAAATTATATCTCACTTGTCATATTATGTGAGCGATTGTTTTTTGGGAGATCAGTATTCCTAATTTGTAAAATACGCTGCTGTGCGAGATTGGCCACAAGTGACAATTTTTCCTGCTTTGTTTCACAGGAATGAATGAAGCTGAACACCTGCTAAGAAGCAAGCTTACACAGTGAAAAATGTCGGTTACCAGACTGCAAGAGAAAGTTAACCATTTTAAAATCAAGCTTCAGACTTCACCATTATTCAGCAATGATTTTATATATATACTAATTAGTTTAGGTAAATAATCGGCACATTTTCTAGTCAGTTGATCTTTAGTGGTTAAGTGGATAAAAGTGAGTGCTCCGGGTTCAAATCCTGTCCAGGGGCTGTTTTTACTTTTTTTCTTTTTATTTGCTACCACAAGTCCTGGGACAGAGTGATCAAAATGGAGGATAATACTTCATTTAAGGCAAAGTGACAATGAAGGATAATCCTGAGGAAGAGATCGTGTTGCCATGTGGTGGGAATACTTCTACCCCAACCCCAATCCCTCGGCTCCGGAGAGCCTGCTCTCAGGCTGTCCATTGACCAAAATAGTGCGCAGACTTCAAACTTAAAGGATATAGCATCACGAGGACATTAATTTTTTTAGTTTGGGACGCTTTTTAATTGACTCTCGCAAACTAAAAACAATGTAGTGACTTCTTTTACCGCAAAAGTGTAAACAGCGCCATGAACGGATAAGAGTTGAGGCAATTGTAGGTTCTTCAGCCAAACTATGGGGAAAATTGAGAAAGCAAACCGTTATTATTGAATTTAGTTTTCTTTTCGTTGGCTAAAAACGGCGCTATTTTTTTAAACGGTGCTGGCTACACTCTTTCGACACTCCATTGAATAGTATTGTTTAAAAGAGTCGTCAGAGGCAACAGATTCTCGGGACAGTACTTGACGGGACGGCAATGTTTTATAAGGAGAAGCTGATACTTGCGTGTTTGTCCTGGTACTTTTTAAATTTATTTATTCTCCTTTTTTTCTTGTTCTTTCACCGTCGCTTGTAAAGAGGACAACAACAGAATTGCAGTACAAAGAGTATTAAAAGTTATGTAGGACGAGTATGCGATCTAGACGTAGACATTGTGACTGCGCTGACTGGCCAAGAGGCGTAGCGGTGACTATATCAGGGATTTAAGAAACGACGACGGCTACGACTACGACAACACCACAAGGCAATAATATCACTGGTTAAAATAGCAAGTATGTTTGCGGTCCTCTGCATAACGACGACGTGAAATCACCAAATTTGAAGTTTTGACGACAACGTAAGCATGCAACAGAGAATCCTTCATTCTCTATTTTAAATTTGAAACCGCTCGTACCGATTTATTTTTAGGATACTTTGCCCACATTTTACGACGCGAAATAGACTGAATAATCGCGAAGACTTACGATAGAGCCAAGTTATATTTTGAGGTGACGTTTTCGTCGACCGTCGCCGTCGTAGATCTTAAATTCCCTTATATAATATCTACGACGGCGACGGAGTCGAAAACGTAACACTGTGAACGAACTATCTTATTGTAAGAATAATTGGCACGAGCAATTTCAAAGTAAAGCCATGTCCAAACGAGAGCAAGACTTGATGGTTGAAACTCTTGAGACCTCATGAGAATCGATGAGAGTGATCGAGAGTTGGCCAAACGAGAGCGAGAGTTTGTCGAGAGTTTCACGAGCAAACAAAGAGAGAGCCTGGGAACCACCCTTCTCTCGTAAAATAATAATGTCACGAAAAAAATAATAATAATGATTTCAAAAATGTTTAAAATACCAAAAGTTGCATGCCGAAAATCGCAAAGGTTGCCGAATAGTTGCCCTACTTAGAGGACGATCTAAATTTCTTAATAGGGCCTAACAATAAATATGTTTAATAAAAAGACAAACATTTATTAACATAGATGGTCTGAGTAAAGAAGGGGACTGGGGAGGAGGGAGGGAGAAGGACAGACTGCATGGAACCCCATTTTTTCCCTGTTCCCTGTGAGCGAACAGAGGGAGCAGTAGCATAATCTGGATTTAGGGAAAAGTTTGTAAGCTGCGACGAATTTTCGAATTCATCACTTCTTACCACAATGGATCACGTTTCACCAGCACTCACTACCTTTAACCGGAATGCATTGCGCCACGAATAACCTAAAGATAAATAAACAATTCTGAAATCTGACTCAGTTTAACTTTGTTTTTCATCATTTGGTGCAGTTACGCCTCCTTCGAGAAGAATTCTAGAATCATAAGAAAAACTGAGATGAAATAATCGTTAATCAAAATTGCGATTCTTAGGTTAAGTAACTGACCGTATGGTCGATTCGGATGGCGGGTTTCGAACCGCCGGAAGGTTTATTATGAAGTAAACTTAAGATTAAACTTTTGCATGGGTGGTTCTCGTGATATGCCGGTCCAAAAAATAGGCGCCAAGAGAAAGAAATCGATGTAGTCCTTCAAGATTACACCCTGCCCAAACGCCTGACTCGAATCCAAGTTCAATTCGGTATTGACTTCAGTTGTTAGCACAGCAAAGTAATCTATAAATTTGTTTATTTGAATCAAAGCGCTAACATGATTACCCAATTAAGTTATGTCTCAATGACCTTGTAATTGCACTAGTGTAATCGATTGTCGATTCGATTCGATTCGGATGGCGGGTTTCGAACCGCCGGAAGGATTATTAAGTAAACTTAGGATTAAACGTTTGCATGGGTGGTTCTTGTGATATGCCGGTCCAAAAAAATAGGCGCCAAGAGAAAGAAATCGATGTATTCCTTCAAGATTGCACCCTGCCCAAACGCCTGACTCGAATCCAAGTTCAATTCGGTATTGACTTCAGTTGTTAGCACAGCAAAGTAATCTATAAATTTGTTTATTTGAATCAAAGCGCTGGCATGATTACTCAATTAAGTTATGTCTCAATGACCTTGTAATTGCACTAGTCTAATCTGCCTATAGCTGCAAATTAATCTTGCAGCTAAAAAACATTTGGCGCTCTTTCTGGATCAGTTAGCACAATGATTGATAATGCCCTTGTGCGGCCGATCTTATCAGTTGGTTAACGTTTCTTTATCCTTTACTATTAAAATTCACTGATTTTTTATAACCCCATATTAGGTGTTTCTTGTATCTCATTGGAAACGTTAAATAAACTTTAAGAAGAATCGGGAATTTTATTGATGAGATAATGTTTATTAAAACGAACGCTATATTTAACTTAAAAGGGTGTTTTTTATATAAGGTGCTTTTTGGATAATTATTTTTATTAATTTTTCATATAGGGGACTTAGCCCACATACTCATAATGATCCTTTTTTTTTTTCATTGCTTCAGTCAATCATTTACATCCCCAAAACTGAGCAGTTTTAATTTTCTCACTATAAATACCCGGACAATTAAATTCATTTTCAAACTGCAATGAAATAATCGTTAATCAAACTTTGTAGAATGACTAAGATTAAACCGTAAAACACTTTATTTTCAAATGTGCTGCCATTGATGCAATCGAAGCTGACTTAAGTTAATCTTGCCCTTTGCTTCAAGCCGTAGCTCTTATTACAGTTCTACAGACATCTGTTGATGATTGCCAGGACAGATTTTAAGTTACGATTTTGTTTTTTGGACATCTGAGGGATCTTTCGATTCCCGGGATCTGGTACAAGGGAAGTTTGGAGTGTCTTGCTTTCTCACTTAGCTTCACTTTAGAGCATGCACGAATTTCAGATAAGAGGCTTATTAGCTAGAGTTTTGAATTGTTTTTCCCGTTTACATTTCCTCGGTATTGACTTCAGTTGTTAGCACAGCAAAATAATCTTTGAATCAAAGCGCAGGCATGATTACCCAAGTAAGTTATGCCACTTGTATCAGACCAAATAAACTAACTTAATGGCTGGTTTCAGACAAAAACAATCTATTGTATTCGTTCCTGAAACGTAATGTCTCAATGACCTTGTAATTATACTAGTGTAATCTGTTTATGGCTGCAAATTAATATAGTAAGCTTAAAAAACATTTGGCGCTCTTTCTGGATCAGTTGGCACAATGATTGATTATTCCCTTATGCACGCGGCCGATCTTATCAGTTGGTTAGCGTTTCCTTACGCTTTACTATTAAAAGTCACTGATTTTTAATAATCTCATAGGTGTTTCTTGTATCTACTTGGAATAAATCGAGATCAACCTTAAATAAACTTAAATAAACTTTATTTAGAAGAAGAATCGGGAATTTGAATGATGGAATAATGTTTATTAAAAACGAATGCTATATTTAACTTGGGGGTTGTTTTTTTCATTGCTTCAGTTAATCATTTATACCCCGCCAAAACTTACCAGGTTCCATTTTCTACTATAAATACCTGGACAAGTAAATTCACTTTCAAACTACGATTCTTATAAATTAATTTAGCAACTCGATAGTGGCAAAACTCGAAAAATAAATCAAGTAATATACTATTTTAAAAACAATTGAAGAGGAGTTGACTAATTGAATGCTAATAATTAACAATAATTTTTCGCTCGAATGAATTTTCTTGCTCAAGTGAGTAACGATAAATTATCCAAATCGCACTATAAATGTATTGCCTCAGCTCAAAATTGTCATTCCCTCCGATCAACCGGTGGCTTACATTTTCTTTCAGAAAAGTAATAAAAACTTGGGCAACGCTCTTGGCGGATTAAAAATTTTCAAGTGGTCTGACAGAGAAGTTTACAGACAAAATAATTTCTTCATTTGGAGATTTTGGAAGGTAAGTTTTCATAAAGACGGTATATAGATTGGCGGTATTACAAGGAGAATGGGGCAGAAATATTGGACTCTCGCTGTGTTCGTTTTCTTCAAGATAAAGTTCCTATAAATAAATATAAATAATTTCTATATTTTAACATTACATAGTTATATTCAGTATTGGGAAGTTCTTAGAATCAAATTGAATAGAGAACCCCTGGATTATTCACTGCAGTGCTCCCTGTTGAGATATTGTGGAGTTCGTAATCTTGCGCAATTTACAGCTTTTTACTCTACAGGGACTGGCAGATCTCATTTTACTCAAAAGTTGTTTTCGTAGGTTCAAATTCATTACATCTCCCTGTCGCTTGAAATGTTTATGGAAAAGATATCAGCGGTTTTGCGATTTCGCTCCGATTTTTACTGCCACAAGAGTCTGATTTATCTCCAGCGATCGGAATTTTCTTTAATACACAGGCTTGTTCTAGAACCAAAAGTCTTCACCTTCAAATTCGAAATACATCTTATATATAAACATAGATTCATCAAATCATAATTTTGGCCAAATTAAAATGATATAACAAAGCTTCATTTTCTAATTGTTTTTCATAGGGAGTTCCGCGCGCACGCAGTACCATGGTTAAGAAAATCCAGTGAATGTAATATCTGATGGTTGAATCGTAATTGAATGAATTAGTCTGAACATATTATTCTGTCGGCACCATAGAGAGGCTCCTAGGGTATTATGGGAGTTGTTAGGAGTATTTATGATTTTTGGCGGGAAATTTTGGTCATTGCTGGTCGGTCTGTCTCTCTGTTTGCTAGCTTTTCTTTTTATTTCGATCAAGTTTTTTAAACGACCTACCAGTTTGTAATGGTAATAGGACTTCGTGGAGTCCAATTCGGTCTGTAATCATACGAGTGATAACAAAATCGGACGACCGCGCATCGGGAGTCCGATTTGTTTATCACCAGTACGATTACAGACCGAATTGAACGATACGAAGTCCTATTACCAATTAACCATATACATCACAATTTCAGAGAAAAAAAAGCAAAGGTATGAAAGAATGGGAAAAAGTGCGTTAAAAGACTGACAAAGGAGGCGTAAATTGTTTAATGTCGCTCTAAAAGAAAGAAACAAAGCCCCAATTTAGGATTGTGTGTGCTGTTGCTATGGTCACTGAAACCAAGGTTGTGATCGATGGATCGATTTAAACTACAACTTTTAATGTGATCAGCTTATTGAACTGCGTTATTGAACTGTCTGATAACAACTTGGCAAGTGATTTAGTGCAAAATAGGAGTTTTTTTTTTAAACCAATCACAATCCAGGAAGTTGTAATTGTTATGATTAGTATGGTTATATATTACCGTACTAGGCTGTAATCAGTATTTGTTTGAATTATTTGACTGACTGAAGCACTTCAATAAACTTTCAAATTGAAACTCGGTCAATTCCAAATTTTTGGAAACCTATCGATGCGAGAAATGTTGGTTTTGGCTATGACGTCATTGTACGACCGTCCCTCCGTACGTTCAACTTTTCATGTAAGCCCATACGTGAAATTTTGCATTACTGGAACCGCATTTTTTGGCGGGAAGTTGCATTGCCAGCGTACTGCATTTGACACAGAGCCTCAATAAAACAACAGAGAGAAAGAGAGAGAGAGACAGAGAGAGAGAGAAAGATAGAAAAGAGAGCAAGAAAGCCTCGGCTCGGAGCCCAAACGAGACGAAATTATAGTGAAGAGAAGTGGAAGAAAGAGCGAACACGAGGAAATCAAAGCTGAATAATGATGAAGAATAACGGCGAAAAGAGTAAGAAAGGTCACAGAAAATATACTAATTTGTAACAGTGAGTAGGCCGGACATACTGCAATCCAATGATATTTAAAAACGAATTGATGTCAGTTTTTGATGCGTCTGTCCTGTTATTATTTGATCATGAATTTCGTCATAACATTGTCAAAGTAGCTGTGGATCCACGAGACGATAACCGAGTAGATCCGCAGACAATTTTGACAATTTTATGACCAAATTCATGATCAATAACAGAACAGACGCATGAAAAACTGACATCAAAAGGCAGAGGGGTCAAAATTAAGTCAAAACACGAGAAGAACGCGAGACAAAAATACGCGAAAATTCAATTTTATACAATCTGACGCGACCAATATCGCGTCAATATCGCATAAAATATAAATTTATGTGTCTGTCCGCTTATTGACAATAAAAATTACCTAATGAGCGCACGAGAATTTTGCAGTCATTGTACAAAACTACTATTGCTGTTTATGTTATTGGATAAAATGTTTCTTTTTTTCTTTAGTTTAGTTCTTCTGGGATCATGCTGCTGGTGTATATGCCGTTGCTGAGTGCTTTTGGTGAGTAGGTCACAGCAATCAGCTTACCCAAACCGAGTATCTTTCATATGAAAAGTAATTGTTGTGACTTTATGCCCTTGAAAGGGCGAGTCATGAATACTTTGTGAGAGAGAGAGAGAGAGAGGCATTCATATTTTGCGAATGACCTCTCCATTGTGTTTGTAATGGCACGTGCAAGGAGAGACGCTTGAATGTGAAAAATCGCGAGACCCCTCGTTCGCAAAGAGAGGGTCTCAATTGGGGGAGGGGTGGGGGGTTGTTTGCTTTCACTTCAAACAGTTAAATAACTTCCCTTTTCAAGGCCAGCGGTTGTCTTTCTTCCGTCACGATTAACTTATGTGAAAATCAAAGAAACTCACAATTCCTTTTATAATACTCATATTTCAGATGGATATGAGCGGCATAAAACTGCTAAAACATGCAGCAAGCAAAACTAACCGGTTTCAGATAGTCTGGACAATTTTCTGGTCAGCTTTGTTTCCAGGATCTCTCTTCTTCCCTTTCCTCGGAACGAAAGAGTCTGGGAGAGAGAAAAGTAAGAAGAGAAACCCTGTGAACGGAAAGCAAGGGAGTTAAATCGGTATCGAGTGCTCTGAAGTCTCTTAATATTTCAAAATACCACCCATCCCACTTTTCATAATTTAAAAAAATTCATGCTAAATGATCTTAATTTTTATAACGGCTAACGGTTAATTTTTGGTGATTTCAAGCTTAACGGGTACCATTTTTCGACGTTTCACTGCTCACGGTTAACACCATTGAGACCCTCAAAGAGTCAGTGAGGAACCTCACGTTCCAGGTCCCTTTCTTCCCAATACCTGAAGTTGTCCTGAGCAGTCCCCTTTCACTTAACTTCCCGATAAAAGGGATTCTATAAACTTATTAATTCTTTTGCTATTATTTGTTTCATTGTCCCTGAAAAGCCCCTTGAGGGGGGAACCAATTGATTATATAAGAGAGCCCATCCGGCCCTTCTGTTATATTACTATTATTCCCCGATTCAATCCGCGATCAAGACCAATCCCCGAACGGAGAAGTTGCTTATTCACAGGGTCTTCCCTGTAAGGAACTACAGTTGGACAGAACTCCATCCTCCTTTAGCATTTTACACGTCAGGTTCATGTTCAAAGAGAGAAATATTTACGTCTGCTATTCCGTTCCCCAAAGCATTAAACCAGTAAATGAGTTTGTCACAGCCAACTGCCCAAGAAATTGTTTATTCACGATATTCATAGGGCTCAGGGCTTGCATAGTTAAATTCGCTTGATCGTACGTTATGTTGATTAATGTTTTTGAAAGAAATGTATATATTGAAGTGAGGGTTATAGACGAAAGATTGAAGTGAAACGTGCACTTAACTGGACTACTTAAGCGATTGTCTCTTATCGCCAGATAATATAATCATTTGTTTCATTCATCAGTCCACTCACCGGAACACACAAGACCGACAAATTGACTCACTCCTAACCGAGTAGTTTCATAGCTCAGTTGGTAGCGCGTTACACCTACATCGGCTGACAAGTACATTGTAGGACATTGTATATGAAACACTTAATGACTGGTCCCAAGGGAAACAGTTCATTTTGTTTACCGAGAATCTCGATGTTTCCCCGAGGCGCAGCCGAGGGAAACATTGAGATTGGAGGGAAACAAAATGAACTGTTTCCCGAGGGACCAGTCATTAAGTGATTTGTTATATAGCAAAAAAAATGGGTCAAACATTTTGAAAGAAGAGCCCAGATTCCAGCGACATCAGGCCACCTTCAACTGCACGCTCTGATCACGTGCAACAGCGGTCAACATTTGGCGGGTAACAGTGAACTGTTCCCCGTTTGACGTAATAGTTTTCGCAATGTTGCCCGCTCATGGCATTTAGCGGTAAACAGTTTCATTGTTAAATGCCATGTGACCATGAACTAGCCAATGAATGGGCGCGCTGTAGCGGGAAAAACTCCAGCTATATAACAATGTACATTGTAGAGATCATGTGTTCGACTCCCGTTGAAGCCGACTATTTATTTTTTTTTTTTCAGTTATCTATATGAGACAATTGCATAAATTGTCAAGTCAAGTGCGAGGATCACTTCTATCTTTCGAACATACTCGACAACAAAAGACTTTTTTTAAGTACCCTTAAAGTGAACACTCCACTCAGAGTACCCCAATTACAGAGTTGGATTCAAGATGCCGGGCATTGAAATAATTTTATTAACATAATTATTAATTATGCAGGAGTACTCGTGGTTCAGGGTGACTCGTCTCCTTACGGACCTTGGACTGAGTGGTCAGAATGCAGTGTTGATAAAGGGCGAGGAGTGATGAGCCGTACAAGAGCATGCGTAGCGATTGACTGTCCACAACCTGGAGAGTACGAAGATGTCATGGCGTGCTTTGTGATACCATGCCCGTGCGAATGTCCGTTAGCACACACAGGCGGTATGTAACAGAGCAAGCTTATTAAAAGCAGGGAATAAGTTTCTGGTTTCAGAAAAGTTTACCGTGTTCAATGAGAGCTTACATTATATAATTAATTTAAAATACAGTTGAAAGAACCCTCCACATTTCATTCATTCATTCATGCATTCATTCATTCATTCATTCATTCATTCATTCATTCATTCATTCATTCATTTATTCGTTCGTTCGTTCATTCGTTCGTTCATTCGTTCGTTCGTTCATTCATTTACTCATTCATTCAATTTTCTTTCTTTTATTCGTTCATTCATTATATCATACTCCTTTTCACTTTTTCTTTCCACAGGATTAATACCATCACCTACTCAAGGTAAATATATAATTTTCTCTTGTCTATCTTATTTGACCAATCTAAATAATGGCTTCTTCATTTGATTAATCAATAAGAGTATTGTGAATCGATTTCTTTGTGTCATCAAATATAAAATTTTAATTAAACCTGGAGTACTATAGCTTTCGATATTTCTGATCTCAATCTGCGGAATCATATTGAATCCGCTAATGATAAAGCCCCTTACAAGTTTTTTGAACTTTCGATAAATGTAACTCCATTTTAAGCGTCACAATCTAACATTAATTCTTCGTTTCTCAGGGGCCCAACAGGCATCTTCCGCTGGTAAGTGTGAAACGCTTGCCCAGATGCGAGACATCACATATGCAAGACTATATTTTTGTCCTTAAACAAAGAAGTAGTAGTGACTAAAATGATCGTTTGCCAAGCCAACTCTTCTGGTGCACGTGTGAGCCCAATATTTTTGGAAACGTACACTTGGGAGTGCGAGTAGGAGGGGGGAGGGAACTAAGGCCGTCTCCCCTACTTTCCCCCTTTTCCGTCGAATGCGTTTCCTAATTTTGGATTGGTCGGTCGCAGGAAAAGAAGAAAAACTAAAAGAAGGAATCTTAACAAAAAAAAAAACTCAGCAGAAAGAGTCGAATGGCGTCGGGCAAAAAGAGTAAATGACAACATACTTTCCTCCCACGCAGAGACAAAGGCCCTCCTGTAGACAATAAATGTCTCTTTTACTCTGGGGTTGAAACTGAAAACCTGTACGGACAAAAGCATTGTTTATATTTCGACTTAAAAGTTAAAGAAGGTCTTACTAAGTTATTATCTTCCTCGCGTGTCTTTTTTTTTTTTTTAACTAAAAAGTATGGGCCGATCGGACGACGAAGAAAAAAAGGGGGACAACCTAAAGATAAAAATAAAAAGAAAGCATAATTTAAAAACATAATAACTTAAAGTACAGAAAAAAAGATGGCCAGAACGCAACAATTTAGCTCGACTGGAATAGAAAGATTTCGGCTGAAATGTTCAGTCTTCATCTGGTCTACTTGAATAAGAGTGGTTACACAGCACTAAGCTCTGTAACCACTCGTTCAGAACGACACTTTAATAGGAGTTCATGGCCATAGATCTTTGGAAGGTTAAGTCCCTCGTCCCTATTCATGAAGGCTGAGAGATTCAACTGAAATATTTCGATTCAAATCGGGCTAAATTCTTGCGTTCTACTTATATTTTTCTGTACACGATGTCTGCTTCAGAATGTGGAATGAACATTGTTGCTTCCATAATTTTTAGCCTCTGCACCAGTCAGTTAAATGCCCTAGTAATGACGGGCCCTTATAAATATAACAGATGTAAGCCTTTGAAAAAAATAGCCGTGTTTTAAATCGTTTTGTTTTTCCGTCATTTTCTATTTTTAAGAATTCCGCTGGTAAGTGTAAACTTTGAATTTGTAATATTCTTCCACTTGTTTCATTATAAACTTGATTTTTCTTTTTTTTTGTTTTTAACAACAGAGAAATCGTCACCTGCTGGTAAAAGTTTGGCGTCGTTGATGTTTTTTTTGTTCTCGTTGTCATATTATTTGTAGAGTTATTTTAACTTTGTTTCTTTTTTGTTTTGTTTTTTAGCTCCAAGAAAATCACATTCTGCAGGTGACTATTGAATGACTTATTTAAAACATTTGCCATCTCCAAAACATTTCCTATACCAGGAAATCGCGTTTCTAGCTTTCCGATTGATTGATTCAATCCCAGATATCAGCTCATACACCGTATGACCTAATGTGGAAACTAACTGCGTCAAGTGTATACAACCTGAAAACTGATTGGCTTTAATTTCCAAGTTTCCAAGCCAGTCAGCCAACTAGGCCCTAAACACATTGTTGGCTATTCACCATTTCATGTCTAACTCGCTCTCAT
The DNA here is from genome assembly GCF_036669925.1 of Montipora capricornis. Lineage (NCBI taxonomy): Eukaryota > Metazoa > Cnidaria > Anthozoa > Scleractinia > Acroporidae > Montipora > Montipora capricornis. Next base: position 63,587,305 of record NC_090888.1, read on the forward strand.
GGAATAATTGTTAAACGATTGTTTCTTATTCTATCGAAGTTTTTTCTCTTGATTTCAGCACCAAAGGGATCATCTACATCAGGTGAATAATTCCTTTGTTTGATTAAACCATTTTACCGCTATGTATGTATATATATACATTTTTAAACACTAATCTGCTCACTTTTGGCATCACCTGGCTAACAAATGAACTTTGAAATCTCAAGCTACACTCTCACCCAATTGGAGGCAAGAAAACTTCCTGATACCTGTTTGTCCGCCACGCTTAGCCTTGGATTTTGATTGGCTCATTTGGTTGTGAACGTGTGCAACTGTAATTGGCTGCATCTAAACTACAAGTCTCATTAAACGTCTGAAGTTAAGACCGTCATTTTAGTCAAAGTTTCAGACACTGATAGATAGAGACGTGATGTACTAAATAACGCACTAGCAAGCCCCAGTTGATAAAGGGCCAGATATTTTTATACAGTGGATAAGACATTATCTAGAGTTTAAAATATACTTAACCAAAAAGGCTGACCAATTAAGGCTTCGGTTCGCCTTTGACTTACATGTGCTTAGAGACAGTGCGCATATTCATGGCTTCGTGGACAAATTCTGAAATCTTTCCCCAGACTGAAACTGTTCTGGATAGCGATTCATTCACAGGATAAAATTATCTTGCGTCCAGACGTTCAATGCGTCAAGAAGTCTAGAACGTCCTCTAGTTAACAATTAAACCCTTCGCCCGCAAGGGCTACGGGTCAATAGCCCATGAGGCAAGGCCTTATCAAAAAAATCTGTCAGTCGTAAACGTTTCTGACCATTGGGTATTTTCATGAATGGTGCGATTCTTTCCTTAATCATAATTTATTGGTAAACTATTCAGTCTTCCTTTACGTACAGTTCTCCTTATCATCTAATACTTCGTTTTCTCCCTTTTTCAATGATTGTTTTTTTTCCTCCAGTTCCGGAGAAAGTGTCAACCACTGGTAAGCAGCTTATTTCTTTTCCCTGAAATTAACCTTCTTGCATGTTCCTTCGGTCATAGCAAATAATCTTAATTGTTATCCGTAATATTCTTTGGTTTTGGCGTGTCGATTTTTCCTTGATTAGCTTTGATTCCTTATGAGTTATTAAATTCTATAGTTGTTTTTCTGCTTTGTTCTTGTTCCGGATGATTTCGACGATTGGACTTTGAAGTTAAGTGCAAGGGTATTATCACGTACCATTTTCACGAGTTTTGCTATCTCTTGAAAATTGAAGCCAGTATGGTGAGTTAGAATACACGGAACGGGAGAAAATACTACGCGATCCTCACGCCAAAGTCTGATAAGCAATTCATTATGCAACTTGTTCTGCAAATAAGGATTGTCTGGAAAGAAAAACTTTTATATCTAGTAAGCAGGATGAGTTTTGCCTGATGTATGCGGCAAAAAATGAGATTGGTTCTGCATATGTAAAAATAACCAAACGCATAAGAGATTTATTGTATTACATATTTGAGGAATACATGCACGTCTGTTTTTCTGCTGAATAAATGTTTCAGAATTGGATAACAAAAACTGATTCAAACCAAATTCAGAGAGTGTAGTGAGGGCTATGAAATTGCAAAAAAATGCAAGAAATTTTAGAAAAAATGCAAACTGCAGCTAAAACAACCAGCAGAAGAAGTTGACTGTTTCCAAAAGCCTCCTGGATCGCAACTCCGCAGTTACATTCCTTGGAGTTTTCTTTTCTTCGCTCGCTGTCAGCTCCACGAAAAATCTTCTTTCTTTTTTTAGCTGCAGGTTTGGCTCATCATCCTTCAAAAGTACCAACTCCAGCAGGTAAGATAACAATTAAACTTCTTTTAAATTAGACTACAAGTAGTCCCTCTTTCGCAGCTTAGTTAGTCGAGCGCGAGGGAAAGACAGGCCAAAGAACAAATGGCTCCCTCGCTAATTTCCGTTTCGTAAACGGTCGTCGCCATTTTGACAGTCCATGCCACTCTTAGTAACCAAGCCTTCCGCAATAAATGAGACCTTAACTGGTTGAAATTGCAACTAAATAGTCCAAGCCCTCATTTTTATTCTGTTAGCTTTCAATGAAGTGTTAGGGTTAGCTTCACTTAAGTGCTATAAAATTGCAATGTTTTAGATTAACAAACGATAAACGACAAACGACTTGCAAACGAGAAACTTAACAGTGAAAATTGTTTCAAGTGTCACGGTTCAAATGGCATTCAGATTTTAGAAATGATATATATTGTCCACTCTTGCGTCTAAACAATATATGAAATCTTGGTAGCTAGCATCTAGCACGTAGCCACACCGTAAAGACTTAAAAACGATCTTTCGTTCCTTGTCATGTGAGCGGTTGAGATTTTTTGAACAATTTTCCTCAATATTATAAAACAAGTCAAAGGAAAAGCATTACTTCAATCACCTTTTTTTTTTTTTTTTTATTAAAGAGGTTCCATGCGAAGATCATCCTCTCGGTGCTGCTGAAGGAGGTAAACTTCCAAGCTCGAGCTTTACAGCATCGTCTAGTTCCGACCAGTATTTTGCATCAAATGGTCGATTAAACGGATCCATGGCCTGGTGTTCTGAAGAAGCTACAAAGGGAGAAGATTACCTGCAAATTCACTTACCGGAAGCGGAGGAAATTTGTGCAATTGCTACTCAAGGGAATGGTTACAAAGAGGGCCACGAATACGTAACGCTCTACATTTTGGAGTTTTCTAATGACAGCTATCATTGGGAAGCCGTTGAAGAAGATGGATCTGTCAAGGTATCAGTTTTTACTTCTTACACCCTGGGTAAATAATCAAGTCAAAGCTAACTGTCTCAAATTCAGACAATCCTTTACTCATGTAACTGCATGACGACCAGTTTTACATTAAAAACCATCCCATGCTTTAGTGATTTGATATTCCTTCGGACAGCTATGATTTACGGAGAAATAATGCATATTGGAATATGCGTTATCACGACATGCAGGTATAGCGAAATTTACTTAGTCCAGAGCTTTTGACTTATTTGAACGGAGGAATAGGAAGAGGGATTTTACATCCCACCCTGGGAAGGGGAAGGGACTAAGAGAGATCATCGGCCTCATTGATATTGGCTTTAGAGCTGACCAGAGGGGTTTTACTGCCCGCCTTGGAAAGAGGGACGGCCTGTGCACCATACGCCTCATTGATATTCATTTGGTTTATGAGATGACCAAACAATCGAAGGTGAAAGGCAGAAAAGGCAGTAGAATCTTTTTTACCTTTACCACATAAAATACAACTTAACTAACAATAATGGAGTCTTTCGCTTTTTCCTGTAACATTCATCTTAAAGGTATTCAATGGCAACAAAGATTCAAAAACTACGTCGAAACAAGTGCTGGAGGTTCCCGTCAAAGCCACTTACATTCGAATAACACCACTTGACTTTAAAGAATGGCCTTGTTTGAGGGTGGAAATTTATGGAAAAGGTATGGCCGTATGATGTTATTTGGCTTATTATTAGTGTTTTTATTTGGCTTATTATTAGTGTTTTGACAGCGAGTGTAATCGCGGCGGAACGAAAGAGCCAATTCCTATTAGTAAGCCGATCACTTATTATATGTTTGCAAATGATATTTTATGTTTTAATCTTTAACGTTTTTAAAGCCACCAGAAATGTAGATTTTGAAAATATAAAACTCGTCCTTCACTTTTCACGGCGACCGCTACAAAAACAACCGATTTTTTCAAAGAGCAAAATCGGTGACACATTTCGTTGATGCTGGTGCTAAGAAAACTATAACATTCCCATATCTCCTTCATAAACAGTCTTGACATACGTATACAGGAAGATAATTCGAAACCTCAACGAGAAAAACGATTCCACCTTGTAACGTACCTTCGTCCGTGTATTTGTATAATCGACCATCATCGTAACAGCCTTAAATCATCATTGCTATAGCCATCGACCATCATTGTTATAGCCATTGATAGAAAAACCGAAGCATCAGGCGAAAAAAGAAAAAACAACCCTTTTTTTCCTGTAATCTAAGCAGCAATTTGTCATTTTTAAACACCCAACTAAATTTTCAATGGTAACGATGTTAATGCTTTTGTTATTTGACAGAAAAACCGAAGCAGCAGCCATATCCAGGTATGCATAAACGATATATTAAATATCACTTATTTTGAACGTTAATATTAGCTGCTGGTACCGATGAGCAGTTTTACTGTTCTTGACATTTGGGATCCCTGTGCTAATAAACGTCGATTTTAATATTTCACCAGACGATCGCACAGAACACATGTCCAGCGGTTTTCAACGTCAATTATGCACAAATGTTAATTTATACATATGTATGAGTCGTTTTTTTATTTCATATTACCTTGCTGTTATATATTAGTTTCCATCTTCCGCTTGTGTAACGGACCTTTTCTCATTATTGGTAAATAAATAATTATTTGACAATTGGTACTTGATTTGTTGAATCCTATAAACATGTACTGTCTACGATATAGTGATCATTTTCATTTTTTTAAATAAATTAACTACACTTCCATCGTTTTAGTAACTTATCATATAATCTCCTATTTACAGTAATAATAAATATTTTATCCTCGGATGTAGTGAGTCTTGCGTTCTGATTAGAAAAATGGACCTTTGAAATCGGTTCTTGGCCTTGCGACACTTACCATCGTGGCGTTGACTGTTAGTATACACTAGCTAGATTAGAACAAGGTCATTACCATGACATCTGTACAATTGTCCCAACTCGTCTCAAAAATCCACCCTTTTCAGCAACTGGTTGAATTAATCGGATGAATAAAGAAGAAATGGCATTTCACTGCATTTGAAAGTTAATAATATACGAATTTGAGATTTATTCTTGATCAGAAATAACTCATTCAGAAATCAAAGGCAAATTTTTTTTTTTAATTTCGCCTTTCATCTGTTTTTAGGAGAAGTTGAAGAAGGAACCTCAACTCCAACTACATCAGGTAGCTGTTCTTACAATTTTTCCGCTTCTAAAATTGTTCGTACTTCATTTCCAAAACAGCACACTTACCGAGCAACAACTGGTTCAGTTACATCTCGCATTCTACGGGAAAGAAGACACTACTTGGCTAACATGACATAACTAGGAAAGAGCAGTCCAAACATTCTTAAGACTTCGCCAATGCTTCCTTGTCTGCCTCCCCCCTTCTAGAGACTGCTTTCCGGATAATATTGAGTGGGGTCAGTAGATATTTCCACCAGGCATGCGTTTACACACTTTAAGAATGAAGACTTGTCTACTAAAGACGTTTGATTGGCTAGAGATCATCGACAGCAATTTGTTCTAGAAAGGTTGCTAGTCAAACTACAGTCTGTTTCCGGCCACGCCTTAAAAATATTGATGAAAAGAAGAATCTCCTCCTGTGGAAACCGTATGGGACATCGGTTTGTAGAGCACATAAGCTAAAGAAACAAGGATGCAATATTTCCTCAATCAGTTTAATAACCTTAAATTAATATTACACCTTCTCCTACCTTTTTTTGTCGCTAATACTTCAGTAAAGCATATCAGTGTTTTGTTTAATAACACAAGCGAAAGCTACAAGCCCAATCACATAAGGCAACTTTCAAGATTCTCCAGCATTTGATCCTATACGTAGCTTATACGTCCTCTCAGCCTTGATCAATTCCAAATGATTTGGGCAGGTTCTAACCAAAATGTGGTGCTGGGTCACGACACGAAAATTCAGTTTTATTAATCGAGTTGATACTAAAAGGTCGAATTTCCACTGCGAAAAGATAAAATGACTGAAGCTTTGAGAGTTAGCCTCCGACCGTCACGAGCCACTCACAGGTTTACACTCGGGGTATTGTCAACTTAAAGTAAAGTAACTTTATTTAACATCGGTAGTTCCTTCAGCTGCGAGGCTAGTATCAATGGAAGCCGACGGTGCGCCCTTTACCCCCTCTCTCTGTCAGTGCTCCGTTTTACGAATATTTAAATCTATGGCTACACGGATCGAAGAAAGTCGAAACAGACGTTAAAGTTACCGACTGTATCAACAGAAAAATAATCCGTCCGTTTTGAACATTGCTTTAAGCAGCGACTCGGTCCCTCTACGGACTGAATACTTCCTCTCATTACTTGGACTTGGCTTCATGGTTAGTGCGCTCGATTCCGGGTCGAGTGGTCCGGGGTCGAGTCCTGGCCGGGGACATTGTGTTGTGTTCTTGGGCAAGACACTTTACTTTTACGGTACCTCTCTCCACCCAGGTTTATAAATGGGTACCAGCGAATTTAATGCTGGGGGTAACCATGCAATGGACTGGCATCCCATCCAGGGAGGAGTAGAAATACTCCTAGTCGCTTCATGCTACAAAAGAATGGTGTGCTTTGTGATACCATGCCCGTGTGAATGTCTGTCAGCACACCTAGGCGGTATGTAACAGAGCAAGCTTATTAAAAGCAGGGAATACGTTTCTGGTTTTAGAAAAGTTTACAGTGTTCAATGAGAGCTTACGTTAATTTAAAATAAAGTTGAAAGAACCCTCCACAATTCATTCATTCATTCATTCATTCTTTCATTCGTTCATTCATTTAATCATACTCCTTTTGACTTTTTCTTTCTACAGGATTAATACCATCACCTACTTTAAATTAATATATATTTTTCCCTCGTCTATTTTATTTGACCAATCTAAATAACGGCTTCTTCATCTAATTAATCAATAAGAGTATTGTGAATCGATTTTTTTGTGGCATCAAATGTAAAATTTTAATTAAACCTGGAATACTATAGCTTTTGATATTTCTGATCTCAATCTGCGGAATCATATTGAATCCGCTACTGATAAAGCCCCTTACAATTTTTTTTTTAACTTTCCATAACTGTAACTCCATTTTAAGCGTCACAATCTAACATTAATTCTTCGTTTCTCAGGGGCCCAAAAGGCATCTTCTGCTGGTAAGTATGAAACGCTTTCCCAGATGGCGAGACGTCACATATGCAAGACTATATTTTTGTCCTTAAAGAAAGAAGTAGTAGTCATGATCGTTTGCCAAGCCAACTCTTCTGGTGTAAGCCCAATTTTTTTGGAAACGTACACTTGGGAGTACAAGTAGGAGGGGGAAAGGGAACTAAGGCCGTCTCCCCTACTTTCTCCCTTTTCCGTCGAATGCGTTTCCTAGTTTTGGATTGGTCGGTCGCAGAAAAAGAAGAAAAACTAAAAGAAGGAATCTTTAAAAAAAATAAAAACAGTTTCAAGCTGCAGAAAGAGTCGAATGGCGTGGGGCAAAAAGAGTAAATAACAACATATTTTCCTCCCACGCAGAGACAAAGCCCCTCACTCCTGTAGACTGTGAATGTCTCCTTTACTCTGGGGTTGAAACTGAAAACTTGTACGGACAAAAGCATTATTTATATTTCGACTTAAAAGTTAAAGAAGGTCTTACTAAGTTATTATCTTCCTCGCGTGTCTTTTTTTTTTTTTTAACTAAAAAAAATGGGCCGATCGGACGACGAAGAAAAAAAAGGGGGACAACCTAAAGATAAAAATAAAAAGAAAGCAGAATTTAAAAACATAATAACTTAAAGTACAGAAAAAAATATGGCCAGAACGCAACAATTTAGCTGGACTGGAATAGAAAGATTTCGGCTGAAATGTTCAGTCTTCATCTGATCTACTTGAATAAGAGTGGTTACACAGCACTAAGCTCCGTAACCACTCGTTCAGAACGACCCTTTAATAGGAGTTCATGGCTATAGATCTTTGGAAGGTTAAGTCCCTCGTCCCTATTCATGAAGGCTGAGAGATTCAACTGAAATATTTCGATTCAAATCGGGCTAAATTCTTGCGTTCTACTTATATTTTTCTGTACACGATGTCTGCTTCAGAATGTGGAATGAACATTGTTGCTTCCATAATTTTTATCCTCTGCACCAGTCAGTTAAATGCCCTAGTAATGACGGGCCCTTATAAATATAACAGATGTAAGCCTTTGATAAAAATAGCCGTGTTTTAAATCGTTTTGTTTTTCCGTCATTTCCTATTTTTGAGAATTCCGCTGGTAAGTGTAAACTTTGAATTTGTAATATTCTTCCACTTGTTTTCCTTTTTTTTTTGTTTTTTGTTTTTAACAACAGAGAAATCGTCACCTGCTGGTAAAAGTTTGGCGTCGTTGATGTTTTTTTTTTTTTGTTCCCCTTGTCATATTATTTGTAGAGTTATTTTAACTTTGTTTGTTTTTTGTTTTTTAGCTCCAAGAAAATCATATTCTGCAGGTGACTATTGAATGACTTATTTAAAACATTTGGCATCTCCAAAAGATTTCCTATACCAGGAAATCGCGTTTCTAGCTTTCCGATTGATTGATTCAATCCCAGATATCAGCTCATACACCGTATGACCTAATGTGGAAACTAACTGCGTCAAGTGTATACAACCTGAAAACTGGTTGGCTTTAATTTCCAAGTTTCCAAGCCAGTCAGCCAACTCGGCCCTAAACGCATTGTTCGCTATTCACCATTTCATGTCTAACTCGCTCTCATGGAACAATTGTTAAACGATTGTTTATTATTCTATCGAAATTTTTTCTCTTGATTTCAGCACCAAAGGGATCATCTACATCAGGTGAATAATTTCTTAGTTTGATTAAACCATTTTACCGCTATGTATGTATATATATACATTTTTAAACACTAAACTGCTCACTTTTGGCATCACCTGGCTAACAAATGAACTTTGAAATCTAAAGCTACACTCTCACCCAATTAGAAGCAAGAAAACTTGCTGATACCTGTTTGTCCGCCACGCTTAGCGTTGGAGTTTGATTGGCTCATTTGGTTCTGAACGTGTGCAACTGTAATTGGCTGCATCTAAACTACAAGTCTCATTCAACGTCTGAAGTTAAGTGCATCATTTTAGTCCGAGTTTCAGACCCTTAAGCTGTTCCAGATAGAGACGTGATGTACTAAATAACGCACTACCAAGCCCCAGTTGATAAAGGGCCAGATAATTTTATACAGTGGATAAGACATTATCTAGAGTTTAAAATATACTTAACGAAAAAGGGTGACCAAGGCTTCGGTTCGCCTTTGACTTACATGTGCTTAGAGACGGTGTGCATATTTATGGCTTCGTGGACAAATTCTGAAATCTTTACACAGACTGAAATTTTTCTGGATAGTGATTCATCCACAGGATAAAATTATCTTGCGTCCAGACGTTCAATTCGTCAAGAAATCTAGAACGTCCTCTAGTAAACAATTAGACCCTTCGCCCGCGAGGGCTATGGGTCAATAGCCCATGAGGCGAAGCCTTATCAAAAAAATTTCTCAGTCGTAAACGTTTCTGACCATTGGGGAAACAGGCCTGTATTTTCATAAATAGTGCGGTTCTGTCCTTAACCATAATATATTGGTAGATTATTCAGTCCTTCTTTACGGACAGGTCTTCTTATCATCTAATACTTTTTTTCTCCTTTTTTCAATGATTGTTTTTTTCCTCCAGTTCCGGAGAAAGTGTCAACCACTGGTAAGCAGCTCATTTGTTTTCCCTGAAATTAACCTTCTTGCATGTTCCTTCGATCATAGCAAATAATCTTAATTGTTATCCGTAATATCTTTTGGTTTTGGCGTGTCGATTTTTCTTTGATTAGCTTTGATTCCTTATGAGTTATTAAATTCTATAGTTGTTTTCTGCTTTGTTCTTGTTCCCGATTATTTCGACGATTGGACTTTGAAGTTAAGTGCAAGGGTATTATCACGGACCATTTTCACGAGTTTTGCTATCTCTTGCCAATTGAAGCCAGTATGGTGAGTTAGAATACAAGGAACGGGAGTTAAAAACTACGCGATCCTCACGCCAAAGTCCAATAAGCAAAATATATCATGCAACTTGTTCTGCAAATAAGGATTGTCTGGAAAGAAAAACTTTTATATCTTTTAAGCAGGATGAGTTTTGCCTGATGTATGCCGCGAAAAATGGGATTGCTTCTGCAACTGTAAAAATAATCAAACGCATAAAAGATTTACATAGTGTACTACATATTTGTGGAATACATGCACGTCTGTTTTTCTGCTGAATAAATGTTTCAGAATTGGATAACAAAAACTGATTCAAACCAAATTGAGAGAGAGTGTAGTAAGGCTATGAAATTGCAAAAAAATGCGAGAAATTTTAGAAAGAATGCAAACTGCAGCTAAAACAACCAGCAGAAGAAGTTCTTTGTAAAAGCCTCCTGGATCGCAACTCCGCGGTTACATTCCTTGGAGTTTTTTTTCTTCGCTCGCTGTCAGTTCCACGAAAAATCTTGTTTTCTTTTTTTAGCTGCAGGTTTGGTTCATCATCCTTCAAAAGTACCAACTCCAGCAGGTAAGATAACAATTAAACTTCTTTTAAATTAGATTACAAGTAATCCCTCTTTCGCAGCTTAGTCGAGTGCGAGGGAAAGACAGGCCAAAGAACAAATGGCTCCCTCGCTAATTTCCGTTTCGTAAACGGTCGTCGCCATTTTGACAGTCCATGCCACTCTTAGTAACTAAGCCTTCCGCAATAAATTAGACCTAAACTGATTGAAATTTCAACTAAATAGTCTAAGCCCTCATTTTTATTCTGTTAGCTTTCAATGAATTGTTAGGGTTAGCTTCACTTAAGTCCTATAAAATTGCAATGTTTGGAGCGGTTATCTCGGTCGTCTACTGTTGAAGTGCGTTTGCTCTTCAGCGTGATTGAACAGAGTTCGATATCGTTCCCCTACCTTTTTCATATAGTTCTTGTTAAAAGTCTTTAAAAACCAACGAAAAAAATCGTAAGTGACATACGCTGCTAATCTAGTTTTGGATTAACAAACGACAAACGACTTGCAAACGAGAAACTTAACAGTGAAAATTGTTTCAAGTGTCACGGTTCAAATGGCATTCAGATTTTAGAAATGATGTATATTGTCCACTCTTGCGTCTAAACAATATATGAAATCTTGGTAGCTAGTATCTAGCACGTAGCCACACCGTAAAGACTTAAAAACGATCTTTCGTTCCTTGTCATGTGAGCGGTTAAGATTTTTTGAACAATTTTCCTCAATATTGTAAAACAAGTCAAAGAAAAAGCATTACTTCAATCACCTTTTTTTTTTTATTATTAAAGAGATTCCATGCGCAGATCATCCTCTCGGTGCTGCTGAAGGAGGTAAACTTCCAAGCTCGAGCTTTACAGCATCGTCTAGTTCCGACCAGTATTTTGCATCAAATGGTCGATTGAACGGATCCATGGCCTGGTGTTCTGAAGAAGCTACAAAGGGAGAAGATTACCTGCAAATTCACTTACCGGAAGCGGAGGAAATTTGTGCAATTGCTACTCAAGGGAATGGTTACAAAGAGGGCCACGAATACGTAACGCTCTACATTTTGGAGTTTTCTAATGACAGCTATCATTGGGAAGCCGTTGAAGAAGATGGATCTGTCAAGGTATCAGTGTTTAATTCTTACACCCTGGGTAAATAATCAAGTCAATCAGGCTAACTGAAAAAGATAAGGACATGCTCAGATTCAGACAATCCTTTACTCATGTAACTGCATGACGACCAGTTTTACATTAAAAACCATCTCATGCTTTAGTGAGTTGCTATTCCTTCGGACAGCTATGATTTACGGAGAAATATTGCACATTGGAATATGCGTTATCACGACAGGTAAAGCGAAATTTACTTAGTCCAGAGCTTTTGACTTATTTGAACGGAGAAATAAGAAGAGGGATTTTACATCCCTCCCTGGGAAGGGGAAGGGACTAGGAGAGATCATCGGCCTTATTGATATTGGCTTCAGAGCTGACCAGAGGGGTTTTACAGCCCGCCTTGGAAAGAGGGACGGCCTGTGCACCATACGCCTCATTGATATTCATTTGGTTTATGAGATGACCAAACAATCGAAGTTAAAAGGCAAAAAAGGCAGTAGAATCTTTTTTTACCTTTACCACATGAAATACAACTTAACTAACAATAATGGAGTCTTTCGCTTTTTCCTGTAACATTCATCTTAAAGGTATTCAATGGCAACAAAGATTCAAAAACTACGTCGAAACAAGTGCTGGAGGTTCCCGTCAAAGCCACTTACATTCGAATAACACCACTTGACTTTAAAAATGGCCTTGTTTGAGGGTGGAAATTTATGGCAAAGGTATGGCCGTATGATGTTATTTGGCTTATTATTAGTGTTTTGACAGCGAGTGTAATCGCGGCGGAACGAAAGAGCCAATTCCTATTAGTAAGCCGATCACTTATTATATGTTTGCAAATGATATTTTATGTTTTAATCTTTAACGTTTTTAAAGCCACCAGAAATGTAGATTTTGAAAATATAAAACTCGTCCTTCACTTTTCACGGCGACCGCTACAAAAACAACCGATTTTTTCAAAGAGCAAAATCGGTGACATATTTCGTTCATGCTGGTGCGAAGAAAACTATAACATTCCCATATCTCCTTCATAAACAGTCTTGACATACGTATACAGGAAGATAATTCGAAACCTCAACGAGAAAAACGATTCCACCTTGTAACGTACCTTCGTCCGTGTATTTGTATAATCGACCATCATCGTAACAGCCTTAAATCATCATTGCTATAGCCATCGACCATCATTGTTATAGCCATTGATAGAAAAACCGAAGCATCAGGCGAAAAAAGAAAAAACAACCCTTTTTTTCCTGTAATCTAAGCAGCAATTTGTCATTTTTAAACACCCAACTAAATTTTCAATGGTAACGATGTTAATGCTTTTGTTATTTGACAGAAAAACCGAAGCAGCAGCCATATCCAGGTATGCATAAACGATATATTAAATATCACTTATTTTGAACGTTAATATTAGCTGCTGGTACCGATGAGCAGTTTTACTGTTCTTGACATTTGGGATCCCTGTGCTAATAAACGTCGATTTTAGGATTTCACCAGACGATCGCACAGTACACATGTCCAGCGGTTTTTAACGTCAATTATGCACAAATGTTAATCTATTCCTATGTATGAGTCGTTTTTTTATTTCATATTACCTTGCTGTTATATATTAGTTTCCATCTTCTGCTTGTGTAACGGACCTTTTCTCATTATTGGTAAATAAATAATTATTTGACAATTGGTACGTGATTTGTTGAATCCTATAAACGTGTACTTTCTACAATATAGTGATCATTTTCATTTTTTTAAATAAATTAACTACACTTCCATCGTTTGAGTAACTGATCCTATTCTCTCCTATTTCCAGTAATAATAAATATTTTATCCTCGGATGTAGTGAGTCTGGCGTTCTGATTAGCCAAATGGACCTTGGATATCGGTTCTTGGCCTTGCGACACTTACCATCGTGGCGTTGACTGTTAGTATACACTAGCTAGATTAGAACAAGGTCATTACCATGACATCTGTACAATTGTCCCAACTCGTCTCAAAAATCCACCCTTTTCAGCAACTGGTTGAGGTTGAATTAATTGGATGAATAAAGAAGAAATGGCATTTCACTGCATTTGAAAGTTAATAATATACGAATTTGAGATTTATTCTTGATCAGAAATAACTCATTCAGAAATCAAAGGCAATTTTTTTTTTAAATTTCGCCTTTCATCTGTTTTTAGGAGAAGTTGAAGAAGGAACCTCAACTCCAACTACATCAGGTAGCTGTTCTTACAAGTTTTCCGCTTCTAAAATTTTTCGTACTTCATTTCCAAAACAGCACACTTAGCGAGCAACAACTGGTTCAGTTACATCTCGCATCCTACGGGAAAGAAGACACAACTTGGCTAACATGACATAACTAGGAAAGAGCAGTCCAAACATTCTTAAGACTTCGCCAATGCTTCCTTGTCTGCCTCCCCCCTTCTAGAGACTGCTTTCCGGATAATATTTTGAGTGGGGTCAGTAGATATTTCCACCAGGCATGCGTTTACACACTTTAAGAATGAAGACTTGTATACTAAAGACGTTTGATTGGCTAGAGATCATCGACAGCAATTTGTTCTAGAAAGGTTGCTAGTCAAACTACAGTCTGTTTTCGGCCACGCCTTAAAAATATTGATGAAAAGAAGAATCTCCTCCTGTGGAAACCGTATGGGACATCGGTTTGTAGAGCACATAAGCTAAAGAAACAAGGATGCAATATTTCCTCAATCAGTTTAATAACCTTAAATATTACACCTTCTCCTACCTTTTTTTGTCGCTAATACTTCAGTAAAGCATATCAGTGTTTTGTTTAATAACACAAGCGAAAGCTACAAGCCCAATCACATAAGGCAACTTTCAAGATTCTCCAGCATTTGATCCTATACGTAGCTTATACGTCCTCTCAGCCTTGATCAATTCCAAATGATTTGGGCAGGTTCTAACCAAAATGTGGTGCTGGGTCACGACACGAAAATTCAGTTTTATTAATCGAGTTGATACTAAAAGGTCGAATTTCCACTGCGAAAAGATAAAATGACTGAAGCTTTGAGAGTTAGCCTCCGACCGTCACGAGCCGCTCACAGGTTTACACTCGGGGTATTGTCAACTTAAAGTAAAGTAACTTTATTTAACATCGGTAGTTCCTTCAGCTGCGAGGCTAGTATCAATGGAAGCCGACGGTGCGCCCTTTACCCCCTCTCTCTGTCAGTGCTCCGTTTTACGAATATTTAAATCTATGGCTACACGGATCGAAGAAAGTCGAAACAGACGTTAAAGTTACCGACTGTATCAACAGAAAAATAATCCGTCCGTTTTGAACATTGCTTTAAGCAGCGACTCGGTCCCTCTACGGACTGAATACTTCCTCTCATTACTTGGACTTGGCTTCATGGTTAGTGCGCTCGATTCCGGGTCGAATGGTCCGGGGTCGAGTCCTGGCCGGGGACATCGTGTTGTGTTCTTGGGCAAGACACTTAACTCTCACGGTACCTCTCTCCACCCAGGTTTATAAATGGGTACCAGCCAATCTAATGCTGGGGGTAACCCTGCGATGGACTGGCATCCCATCCAGGGAGGAGTAGAAATACTCCTAGTCGCTTCATGCTACACAAGAATGGTGTGCTTTGTGATACCATGCCCGTGTGAATGTATCTCAGCACACCCAGGCGGTATGTAACAGAGCAAGCTTATTAAAAGCAGGGAATACGTTTCTGGTTTTAGAAAAGTTTACAGTGTTCAATGAGAGCTTACGTTAATTTAAAATAAAGTTGAAAGAACCCTCCACAATTCATTCAATCATTCATTCATTGAATCATTCATTCATTCCTTCATTCATTCATTCATTCATTCATTCATTCATTCATTCATTTCATTCATTCATTCATTCATTCATTCATTCATTCATTCATTCATTCATTCATTCATTCATTCATTCATTCATTCATTCATTCATTCTTTCATTCTTTCATTCATTTAATCATACTCCTTTTGACATTTTCTTTCTACAGGATTAATACCATCACCTACTTTAGATAAATATATATTTTTCCCTCGTCTATTTTATTTGACCAATCTAAATAATGGCTTCTTCATTTAATTAATCAATAAGAGTATTGTGAATCGATTTTTTTGTGGCATCAAATGTAAAATTTTAATCAAACCTGGAGTACTATAGCTTTCGATATTTCTGATCTCAATCTGCGGAATCATATTGAATCCGCTAATGATAAAGGCCCTTACAATTTTTTTTTGAACTTTTGATAACTGTAACTCCATTTTAAGCGTCACAATCTAACATTAACTCTTCGTTTCTCAGGGGCCCAAAAGGCATCTTCTGCTGGTAAGTATGAAACGCTTTCCCAGATGGCGAGACGTCACATATGCAAGACTATATTTTTGTCCTTAAAGAAAGAAGTAGTAGTCATGATCGTTTGCCAAGCCAACTCTTCTGGTGTAAGCCCAATTTTTTTGGAAACGTACACTTGGGAGTACAAGTAGGAGGGGGAAAGGGAACTAAGGCCGTCTCCCCTACTTTCTCCCTTTTCCGTCGAATGCGTTTCCTAGTTTTGGATTGGTCGGTCGCAGGAAAAGAAAAAAAACTAAAAAAAGGAATCTTAAAAAAAATAAAAACACAGTTTCAAGCTGCAGAAAGAGTCGAATGGCGTGGGGCAAAAAGAGTAAATGACAACATATTTTCCTCCCACGCAGAGACAAAGCCCCTCCTCAATCCTGTAGACTATGAATGTCTCTTTTACTCTGGGGTTGAAACTGAAAACCTGTACGGACAAAAGCATTGTTTATATTTCGTCTTAAAACTTAAAGAAGGTCTTACTAAGTTATTATCTTCCTCGCGTGTCTTTTTTTTTTTAACTAAAAAATATGGGTCGATCGGACGACGCAAAAAAAAAAGGGGGACAACCTAAAGATAAAAATCAAAAGAAAGCATAATTTAAAAACATAATAACTTAAACTACAGAAAACAATATGGCCAGAACGCAACAATTTAGCTCGACTGGAATAGAAAGATTTCGGCTGAAATGTTCAGTCTTTATCTGGTCTACTTGAATAAGAGTGGTTACACAGCACTAAGCTCTGTAACCACTCGTTCAGAACGACACTTTAATAGGAGTTCATGGCCATAGATCTTTGGAAGGTTAAGTCCCTCGTCCCTATTCATGAAGGCTGAGAGATTCAACCGAAATATTTCGATTCAAATCGGGCTAAATTCTTGCGTTCTACTTATATTTTTCTGTACACGATGTCTGCTTCAGAATGTGGAATGAACATTGTTGCTTCCATAATTTTTATCCTCTGCACCAGTCAGTTAAATGCCCTAGTAATGACGGGCCCTTATAAATATAAAAGATGTAAGCCTTTGATAAAAATAGCCGTGTTTTAAACCGTTTTGTTTTTCCGTCATTTCCTATTTTTGAGAATTCCGCTGGTAAGTGTAAACTTTGAATATTTGTAATATTATTCCACTTGTTTCATTATAAACTTGATTTTCCTTTTTTTTTTTTTTGTTTTTAACAACGGAAAAATCGTCACCTGCTGGTAAATGTTTGTCGTCGTTGGTGTCTTTTTGTTCTCCTTGTCATATCATTTGTAGAGTTATTTTAACTTTGTCTCTGTCTTTTTTTTTTAGCTCCAAGAAAATCATATTCTGCAGGTGACTATTGAATGACTTATTTAAAACATTTGCCATCTCCAAAAGATTTCCTATACCAGGAAATCGCGTTTCTAGCTTTCCGATTGATGGATTCAATCCCAGATATCAGCTCATACACCGTATGACCTAATGTGGAAACTAACTGCGTCAAGTGTATCCAACCTGAAAACTGATTGGCTTTAATTTCCAAGTTTCCAAGCCAGTCAGCCAACTCGGCCCTAAACGCATTGTTGGCTATTCACCATACATACTCGCTCTCATGGAATAATTGTTAAACGATTGTTTATTATTCTATCGAAATTTTTTCTCTTGGTTTCAGCACCAAAGGGATCATCTACATCAGGTGAATAATTTCTTAGTTTGATTAAACCATTTTACCGCTATGTATGTATATATACATTTTTAAACACTAAACTGCTCACTTTTGGCATCACCTGGCTAACAAATGAACTTTGAAATCTAAAGCTACACTCTCACCCAATTAGAGGCAAGAAAACGTGCTGATACCTGTTTGTTCGCCACGCTTAGCCTTGGAGTTTGATTGGCTCATTTGGTTGTGAACGTGTGCAACTGTAATTGGCTGCATCTAAACTACAAGTCTCATTAAACGTCTGAAGTTAAGAGCGTCATTTTAGTCCGAGTTTCAGACACTGATAGATAGAGACGTGATGTACTAAATAACGCACTACCAAGCCCCAGTTGATCAAGGACCAGATATTTTTATACAGTGGATAAGACATTATCTAGAGTTTAAAAAGGCTGACCAATTAAGGCTTCGGTTCGCCTTTGACTTACATGTGCTTAGAGACAGTGCGCATATTCATGGCTTCGTGGACAAATTCTGAAATCTTTACGCAGACTGAAACTGTTCTGGATAGTGATTCATCCACAGGATAAAATTATCTTGCGTCCAGACCTTCAATGCGTCAAGAAATCTAGAACGTCCTCTAGTAAACAATTAGACCCTTCGCCCGCAAGGGCTACGGGTCAATAGCCCATGAGGCGAGGCCTTATCAAAAAAATCTGTCAGTCGTAAACGTTTCTGACCATTGGGGAAACAGGCCCGTATTTTCATAAATAGTGCGATATATTCCTTAATCATAGTTTATTGGTGAACTATTCAGTCTTCCTTTACGTACAGTTCTTCTTATCATCTAATACTTCTTTTTCTCCTTTTTTCAATAATTGTTTTTTTTTTCCTCCAGTTCCGAAGAAAGTGTCAACCACTGGTAAGCAGCTCATTCCTTTTCCCTGAAAATAACCTTCTTGCATGTTCCTTCGATCATAGCAAACAATCTTAATTGTTATCCGTAATATCTTTTGGTTTTGGCGTGTCGATTTTTCCTTGATTAGCTTTTATTCCTTATGAGTTATTAAATTCAATAGTTGTTTTTCTGCTTTGTTCTTGTTCCGGATGATTTCGACGATTGGACTTTGAAGTTAAGTGCAAGGGTATTATCACGGACCATTTTCACGAGTTTTGCTATCTCTTGAAAATTGAAGCCAGTATGAGTAGTATGGTAAGTTAGAATACAAGGAACGGGAGAAAATACTACGCGATCCTCACGCCAAAGTCTGATAAGCAATTTATTATGCAACTTGTTCTGCAAATAAGGATTGTCTGGAAAGAAAAACTTTTATATCTTTTAAGCAGGATGAGTTTTGCCTGATGTATGCGGCAAAAAATGGGATTGGTTCTGCAACTGTAAAAATAAGCAAACGCATAAAAGATTTACATAGCGTATTACATATTTGTGGAATACATGCACGTCTGTTTTTCTGCTGAATAAATGATTCAGAATTGGATGACAAAAACTGATTCAAACCAAATTCAGAGAGTGTAGTGAGGGCTATGAAATTGCAAAAAAATGCAAGAAATTTTAGAAAGAATGCAAACTACAGCTAAAACAACCAGCAGAAGAAGTTGACTGTTTGCAAAAGCCTCCTGGATCGCAACTCTGCAGCTACATTCCTTGGAGTTTTTTTCTTCGCTCGCTGTCAGCTCCACGAAAAATCTTCTTTCTTTTTTTAGCTGCAGGTTTGGCTCATCATCCTTCAAAAGTACCAACTCCAGCAGGTAAGATAACAATTAAACTTCTTTTAAATTAGACTACAAGTAGTCCCTCTTTCGCAGCTTAGTTAGTCGAGCGCGAGGGAAAGACAGGCCAAAGAACAAATGGCTCCCTCGCTAATTTCCGTTTCGTAAACGGTCGTCGCCATTTTGACAGTCCATGCCACTCTTAGTAACCAAGCCTTCCGCAATAAATGAGACCTTAACTGGTTGAAATTGCAACTAAATAGTCCAAGCCCTCATTTTTATTCTGTTAGCTTTCAATGAAGTGTTAGGGTTAGCTTCACTTAAGTGCTATAAAATTGCAATGTTTGGAGCGGTTATCTCGGTCGTCTACTGTTGAAGTGCGTTTGCTCTTCAGCTTGATTGAACAGAGTTCGATATCGTTCCCCTACCTTTTTCATATAGTTCTTGTTAAAAGTCTTTAAAAACCAACGAAAAAAATCGTAAGTGACATACGCTGCTAATGTAGTTCTAGATTAACAAACGACAAACGACTTGCAAACGAGAAACTTAACCGTGAAAAGTGTCACGGTTCAAATGGCATTCAGATTTTAGAAATGATGTATATTGTCCACTCTTGCGTCTAAACAATATATGAAATCTTGGTAGCTAGTATCTAGCACGTAGCCACACCGTAAAGACTTAAAAACGATCTTTCGTTCCTTGTCATGTGAGCGGTTAAGATTTTTTGAACAATTTTCCTCAATATTGTAAAACAAGTCAAAGAAAAAGCATTACTTCAATCACCTTTTTTTTATTATTATTAAAGAGATTCCATGCGCAGATCATCCTCTCGGTGCTGCTGAAGGAGGTAAACTTCCAAGCTCGAGCTTTACAGCATCGTCTAGTTCCGAGCAGTATTTTGCATCAAATGGTCGATTGAACGGATCCATGGCCTGGTGTTCTGAAGAAGCTACAAAGGGAGAAGATTACCTGCAAATTCACTTACCGGAAGCGGAGGAAATTTGTGCAATTGCTACTCAAGGGAATGGTTACAAAGAGGGCCACGAATACGTAACGCTCTACATTTTGGAGTTTTCTAATGACAGCTATCATTGGGAAGCCGTTGAAGAAGATGGATCTGTCAAGGTATCAGTGTTTACTTCTTACACCCTGGGTAAATAATCAAGTCAATGCTAACTGAAAAAGATAAGAACATCCTCAGATTCAGACAATCCTTTACTCATGTAACTGCATGACGACCAGTTTTACATTAAAAACCATCTCAAAAGACATGCTTTAGTGAGTTGCTATTCCTTCGGACAGCTATGATTTACGGAGAAATATTGCACATTGGAATATGCGTTATCACGACAGGTAAAGCGAAATTTACTTAGTCCAGATCTTTTGACTTATTTGAACGGAGAAATAAGAAGAGGGATTTTACATCCCACCCTGGGAAGGGGAAGGGACTAAGAGAGATAATCGGCCTCATTGATATTGGCTTCAGAGCTGACCAGAGGGGTTTTACAGCCCGGCTTGGAAAGAGGGACGGCCTGTGCACCATACGCCTTATTGATCATATTGGTTTATGAGATGACCAAACAATCGAAGGTGAAAGGCAAAAAAGGCAGTAGAATCTTTTTTACCTTTACCACATGAAAAACAACTTAACTAACAATAATGGAGTCTTTCGCTTTTTCCTGTAACATTCATCTTAAAGGTATTCAATGGCAACAAAGATTCAAAAACTACGTCGAAACAAGTGCTGGAGGTTCCCGTCAAAGCCACTTACATTCGAATAACACCACTTGATTTTAAAGAATGGCCTTGTTTGAGGGTGGAAATTTATGGAAAAGGTATGGTCGTATGATGTTATTTGACTTATTATTAATGATGTTTTGACAGCGAGTGTAATCGCGTTGGAAGGAAAGAGTATACACTAGCTAGATAAGAACAAGGTCATTACCATGACATCTGTACAATCGTCCCAACTCGTCTCAAAAATCCACCGTTTTCAGCAACTGGTTGAATTAATTGGATGAATTTGAGAAATGGCATTTCACTGCATTTGAAAGTTAATAATATACGAATTTGAGATTTATTCTTGAAATAACTCATTCAGAAATCAAAGGCAATTTTTTTTTATTTTTTTTTATATCGCCTTTCATCTGTTTTTAGGAGAAGTTGAAGAAGGAACGTCAACTCCAACTACATCAGGTAGCTGTTCTTACAAGTTTTCCGCTTCTAAAATTTTTCGTACTTCATTTCCAAAACAGCACACTTAGCGAGCAACAACTGGTTCAGTTACATCTCGCATCCTACGGGAAAGAAGACACAACTTGGCTAACATGACATAACTAGGAAAGAGCCGTCCAAACATTCCTAAGACTTCGCCAATGCTTATAATAATAATGCTAATAATAATAATAATAATAATAATAATAATAATAATAATAATAGTCTTTATTATTATACACACACATGAAAACATCACTAAACAACAGACGTGTTCAGTTTACAAATTTCAATTTTAAAAATATGTGTGTATCTAACTATCTAAAATTAAGTAAATTTCTATTGATAAAAATACTTTTAAAACGTTCAGTCCTTATTC
The DNA here is from genome assembly GCF_036669925.1 of Montipora capricornis. Lineage (NCBI taxonomy): Eukaryota > Metazoa > Cnidaria > Anthozoa > Scleractinia > Acroporidae > Montipora > Montipora capricornis. Next base: position 63,608,985 of record NC_090888.1, read on the forward strand.
TTGGTATAATGAAAGAGTGACCCCTATTTCTTAAAACTCTATCCCTAGTTGGCAGTAAGAGGTGATGAAGTGGATTGTCAGGAGACTTAATTTTCTCCCAAAGCTGGCGATCCTTTTCAGATAAAATAGTCAAAACAGAACAACATTCTTTTGTATATCCTAATTTAAAAGCACTATTAAAAAATTTATCAATACGGCTAAGATATTTGTTATAGAAAGCACCAGCCCAAACCTCAATAGCATAAGTAAAAATTGAAAGAATTAACGACTTAACAAGAAGATCTAAGTAGTCAACGAAAAACCCATAGTGTTTGCAGTCACGCAAAATGTAGAGACGAGAACTAGCTTTGGATAACATATAATCAAAATGTGTATCCCAGTTGGTTGAATTATCCTCAAAAGTAACTCCTAAGAGTTTTAAATCAGATTTGCGCTTAATATATTGCAAAGGGTCAGGTTGATCTTTTTCTGTTTTCCCTTTGATTAACATTTCCAATGTTTTCCCTAGATTTAAACTCATGCGATTATTTTTTGCCCATTCCATTATAGATTTTACCTCAATCTCGCTATCTGCTTGACTTTATTTAGCGCCAACTGGTATACTTAAGGAGATGTCGTCTGCATAATTAACCAAAAGATTACTAGATGGATTTACTGCCTTTATGTCATTGATCATAATTGAAAAAAGAATGGGGCCAATGACAGTCCCTTGGGGAATACCCCTATTAATAGAGAGATAACTAGTTCTTATTCCATCTACAACTACCCTCTGTTGTCTACCCTTTAGAAAATTGACTATCCAATTATGATTCCCCCCTTCTAGAGACTCCTTTCCGGATAATATTTTGAATGGGGTCAGTAGATGTTTCCACCAGGTATGCGTTTCCAAACTTAAGAATGAAGACTTGAGATTAGAGATTGGCTAGAGATTATCGACAGAAATTTGATCTAGAAAGGTTGCTAGTCAAACTAGAGTCTATTTAAGCCACGCCTTAAAATATTGATGGAGAAAGCTATTATACAGATTAATTGAAGATTTATTCTTAAAATAACCCATTTAAAAATCAAAGGAATTTTTTTTTCTTATTTGATTATTTTACTTTTTATCTGTTCGTAGGAGAAGTTGAACAAGGAACCTCCAGTCCAACTACATCAGGTAGCTGTTTTTACAATTTTTCCTATTCTGAAATTTTTACGAAGTTCATTTCGAAAAGTGCACACTTAACGAGCAACTACTGGTTCAGTTATATCTCGTATCCTACTGGAAGAAGAGACGTCGTGGCCGCCAACACAATGAAGAAAAAGCCGGTCAAACATTATTAAGACTTTGCCAACGGCTTGATCGTCTGATTTCTCTCTAACAGAGACTCCTTTCCCAATAATATTTTTATTGGAGTCAGTAGATGTTTATCCACAAAGCATGCGTTTCCAAATTGGCTTCAATTATAGAAACCTTGTCTATTAAACCAGATTGATTGGATGGCGATCGCCGACAGCAATTAGATCTAGAAGGGTTGCTATTCAGACTAGAGTCTCTTCAAGCCACGCGTTAAAATATCACTGCAAAAGGAGAATATCGTATTGTGAAGTACTGGCACCAGCACATCCGGGAATGTATAGCGGCCGGAAAGGAATAAGGAGGATTTAATAGCGAACTTTGGCGTGTGAGTTAACCCATTAAGACACTGCATTGGCGATGAGGACGGGATCAAATGTCAGAGAGAGCTTTACCGCCGCTTGATCTATAGGGATCATCACCTCAAGCCGCCCAGAAATGGCGAAATTGCAAACGGGCATTCCAATATTACGCCGAAAGGAAAAGTTTGGAAAATACGCGAAAGAAAAGTTCACAGCTTCTGCACTTCGCATGCATGGAAGTCCAGGATATTTTTGAAGATATTGCGGATCATATGCTGTGTGTATTAGGAAACTACTAGATCATCATTTCGGTGCTGAAGAAAATATACCTTTCGAGTGACACGTATTTCGACAGATGACACCAAACGAAGGAGAAGCCGTGGATAAATTGTTGGTTCGTCTTCGTCAGCGGGCTCGACATTGCAATTTTGGCATTTCGTTAGACGATAATTTGAGGAACCAGTTGATCGAAAAGCTAACCGACATGGAGCTGAAGAGAAATTTGCTGGAAACGAGAAGGGTTACTTTAAGTGAAGTTTTGGAGAAAGCAAGAGCGACGCAAGCGGCTGGTCAGTAAATAACATTCATGAACTGTGCAGCAAATTTCAACGCGTACGCCGTGGGCAAAAAGGCGGAAAGAACAGAAGACCAAGCTGGGAAGTTCTGTTACAGTTGTGGAAAGAAGGGACATTTCTCTCGTGATCCGGGTTGCCCGGTAAAAGGAAAGAAGTGCACTAAGTGTTCGAGATACGGTCATTTTGCAGTCTGTTGCAAAGGCACTAATCGTCCTTCACCAAAGAATGGTAAAGAGAGATACCTGAAGAGAGCCAGTGACAGAGGAAGAAGTGTTGGCAGGAGGACAAATCATGTGGGAGTATGTTCAGAGGAAGGTAGCTTTCCTATGTCAGATTTGTTGTGTCAGAGAAAACAGAGGAGGAGGTTTGGATGGATGTGACTATTAATGGTATTGTTACAGAAGTGTTGATTGATTCAGGGTTGGTGAACAATTTGGTGGTGTTACTGTGTAACAGTTCTGTAAATTAGACCTTCGCTGGGGTTTCATCAAATAGAGTTGCATGACGATTCAAGAAAAATAGCCACCTTTATTACCCACGAAGGCTTGTTCAGTTACATGAGGTTGAGTTTTGGGTGAATGCGGCGCCTGAGAAATATCAGCACGTTATCAGGCAAGCAATTGCGGGTGTGGAAGGAGCTGTTAACATTGTAGATGATTTGATTGTCCATGGGAAAACCGCCGCAGAACATGATCAGAACCTACACAAACCATTAGCCAACTTACAAGAGAAGAATCTGACCTTGAGATGTGTGAAGTGCACCTTCACAATGAGCAAAGTGGTTTTCATGGGAATTCTCCTCTCCCAACATGGCATAGGTCCCGCGGAAGAGAACGTTCGAGCAGTGAAAGAGGCAAGCTACCCTACAACGTCGTCGGACGTTAGAAGTTTCTTAAGCTTGGTTGGCTTCAGCTCCAGGTTCATTCCAGACTTTGCAACTATCGCTGAACCTTTGAGAGCACTTACCATGAACAGGGCCAAGTTTGAGAATAAAGAGACACAGGAGAAAGCATTTAAGCAGCTGAAAGAGGAATTAGCACGGGCGTCCATGCTGGCCTACGTTGACAAGACTGCACACACGAGGGTCATAGCAAAGGCAAGCCCAGTAGGACTTGGCGCTGTCCTATTGCAGGACGTTGGGGGGACAAAGTCGTGCTGTATATGTTATGTCAGTAGAGGCCTTAGTGACCCTGAACGTCGGTATAGTCAAACCGAAAAAGAAGCTTTGGCACTCGTATGGGTCTGCGAAAGGTTTAATTTGTACCTAAATTGTTTACCTGAGTTTGATTTAGTGACGGACCACCAAGACTCAAAACCATCTAAGGCCCAAGATCAAAACCATCAGCCCAAATTGAGCGTTGGGTGTTGCCGTTACAGCCTTGCAAGTACAAAGTTTGTTACGTTCCCTCCAGAGAAAGCATTGCTGATGCACGATCTTGGCTTGGCAAGATACCAGCATCTCGAGGGTATGCCCAGGATGAGTACGTCAGCAAAGTAACGCTTCAAGCGGTACCGGGCACCTTGAGAATCTAGGGAAGTGAGGAATCCTCGTCGAAAGACGAAGAGCTGAAGGTTGCACGGGAGTGTTTGCGGAAGGATGGCTGGAGTGCGGCACCTAAAGCCTTTGTGATGGTGCGAGATGAGTTGACTATTGTTGGTCAAGTCGTGCTGCGGGGGAAAAGAATCGTCATCCAAAGAACTCTCCATCACAGAGTCCTTAATTTAGCTCACGAAGGCCATCAGGGAATCGTTAAAACCAAGGAGCTTTTAAGATATAAAGTCTGGTGGCCCGGAATAGACCAGCAAGCTGAGCGACGTTGTAGAGAATGCTTCGGATGTCAAATGGTTACCAAACATGTCCCACCCCCACCAATCAGACCCACAAGACTACCAGAATCACCATTGCAAGAAGTAGCCCTTGATTTGCTTGGTCCTTTGCCTGGAGGAGAATATTTGTTAGTGGTGGTAGATTAAATTTTTAGATAGATGGAAGTAGTGATTCGTTCTACAACAAGTGCCACAATTATCAAGTGACAAGTGACAAATAATAGCCCTAACCCCACCACACTATGCCGTTGTGGCCAAGGACCAATGGGGAGGTTGAGCGAGAAAATCGATCTCTTCTAAAGGCCCTGCGAGTTTTTCAAGCTGAAGGAAAAAATTGGCGTGCTGAGCTCAACAAGTTCTTACTTGCTTACCGATCGACCAACCACACTACCACTGGAGTCACCCCAGCAAAACTGTTTTTCAAGAGGAATTTGACAACCAAGCTACCGAAGATCAAGGTAGTTGATAAAAAGCAGAATACCGTGGTGTACCAAAAAGCGAGAGACTGAGAAGCGCATAAGAAACAGCTAGCTAAAGATTATGCCGACCAAAGAAATCATGCTAAAGACAGAAATGTCAATGTAGGGGACAATGTGTTGCTGGAAAGGAAAAAGGAGATCAAGTTATCCCCATGTGATGGAAGTTAGCCATATAAAGCTGCAGGTCGTCATGGTGACCAGGTTGTCCTGCAGTCCCCTCAGGGATTGGAATACAAAAGAAATTTGCAACACGTTAAGCCCATGGAAATTCCTGACATTGAGGGTAATTCAGAACAACAATCAGGACCACCTGATACAGCTCCATCTACCGAATGTGTGGATCGTCAACCAATTCACAAACACGTACCTCCGGACGCTACGCCTGAAAACGCGCCGCGTTGTTCTGGACGAATTAGACAGCCTCCTAGAAAACTGGCTGACTACCTTGTTTATTGACTTTTGGAGGAACTGTCGTAGATTGACATCTTTGATTGCAAGTGTCATGACTTTTGTTGAGATTGATGTATTAAGTGAAACTGCAGACCATAATTATGAAAATATGGCAACCCATCGATGAGAGAAAGTTTGGTTTTATAGCTATGACGTCATCGACCGTCCGTACGTCCGTACGTCCACCCCTCCAAGTATGGCAATGTGACAAGTATCACGCTAGTTTACAGTATACATCTTTGATACTGGACATCCATGTTATGGTCAATTGACACCTGTCAAATCAAGGTATCCGCTGACCAGTGTCACGTGACTATATCGCAGGCTTAGGTTTAGAGCTTATTGAGGTCAGCTGTTATTTTTTAACAGACTTAACTATTAGAGTGTGATGTGAAGTGCGCGCTAGTTTTCTACCCACATGAACCATGTGAACGTTAGCCCTACTAATGAAAATGGGCCCACAATATAGCCTGCGAACGCAGACATATTTCCGGCGGTCGTAGAAACGACCGCCGGAAATACGTCTGCGTTCGCAGACTACCCACAATAGGGCAGAGGAAAACTCTGGCCATGGTGGGAATTGAACCCACGATCTTCGGGTTAGATAACCGCTGCTCTTCCGACTGAGCTACAATGTCAGACGGGAGCAGGTCGTGAGAATTTAAGATGTCAATGTCACGGCAATTAATATGTACAAGTACAAGGAAGGGTTACGCTTTTTCAACTCTTTTGGACATAGTTGATTTGTTTGTTTGCCTTGCTCTAAAATGCTAGCGAACAAGAGCTTTTTTAATCCGTTTGCTCAACTGTTTCAGTTCGATCTGCCTCGACAGTGACAAGAAAATTGTGTCCTTATGTTATAAACACGTAATCACAATTAGGGATAAGTATCACTAGCTTGTGTTTTGAGAAGTTAATTTGTTTCAAGCACCTTAATTAAGGTAATTTGTTGGAGCGGATCTTGTTTGAAGATTGTCCTTTCTTGGTTACATTGCCGTGTTTTGCCGATACTTGTTCCAAGCCTAGCAGGCACGCTAAAAAAGAACTTGGCCAATATCCAGCCATCTTAACCCATATATTTTGAAGTCGACCAGACGAAGTTTCCTGACGGTTTCTTATTTTAGCGTGACTCCTATTCGCTGGCTATTGACAATTGACTCCGAAATAGCTTTTTTCCTTTTCCATTCGCTCGCTGAGGGTGTGCTTGTTTTCTTTTAAAACTCATGCGATTCAAGTGACATTCATTGCCAAGGTGGTGAATTGCAAAGTAAATTTCACTCGAAAAACCTATATCGCACTCATCGCTTTGTGATTCATGCGATATCGGTTTATCGTGGAATTCACTGTCTCGTTTGGCGAATGAAAATTCGAAAACCTTTTATTTTCACTAAATTAAACCCTACAGGCAGTAAGAATAAATAACCAGGGAGCTCCACTTTTAGGCTTGGCTAAATATATATATTAGAGATGATGGTGATTATACTACGATTATTAAATTGTTTAATTTTCTATTCTCGTAGGTCCTCCTCCCCCACCCCCTCCGTGCAAGGAGCATTTGGATGTTGGAATAATTTTGGACTCCTCTAGCAGTATCCAGCCAAATGATTACCAAAGAGCACTGAGTTTCTTGCAGAGTCTCGTTGACAGACTGGACATATCTGAACGCGGTACACACATGGCCATACTATTATACAGCTGGGAGGCTCACACCGTCTACAGGTGTGCACGATAACTCTATAATGCCTCGGAGATACTCAAAAAGATGCAATAGACTACAATAGAGCAATGAACAAAGTTCAAGTAAATTATATCCTACTGGAAAAGAGAGTTTGTAATTTTGGGGAGGTACAAGGCATCGCCATTCCCAGACTTACTGCCACATATGTAATGTTAATATATTTGGAGACTACCGTTTGGCAATAAAACACTCATGTAGGCAAGTGTTTGCAAAACAGAGCGCATTTGAAAGATTTTATTCCTTTTTCCCGCGAAAATGACAGAGAACGTGTGGGTAAACAGATTCTGGTTGTTCGTGTTCTTCACAAAAACCAGCCACCGTCTATGATAAAAACAAGTCTACGTTACGAGACATAGAACGTTTTGTATTGAGTGAACCGTGACGACCTGTTCTTCAAAGCCACCACACTCGCTTATCCCTTCTCTCAGAATACTTTTCTTTTCTCATTCCTGAAAAAGCCTACGCTTAAAAAAAAATATTACTGACTTTTACTGGGATGTTTCGCTGACAGATTTGCTAAGTCCTACTCGAATTGGCCCTTTTAGGTTCACAGACCCACAGAACGTAACTTCGGTGAAAAATAAGATCAGAAGTCTACCTCACATTGAAGGTGGAACCAGAACAGACAAAGCATTAGAACTTGCAGGCGAACACGTCTTTGGATGGGAAGAAACTGGTGATAGACCTGATGTACCTAACGTCGTTGTTGTTCTCACGGATGGAAACACGAATGAAGCAAGCAAACCATTCTCAGAAGTACTGCCGTCTCTTGAGGTAAATCACCAACGGCATGCAATTTTTTCAATCCGTAGCTTTTTGGAATGCCATTCATTTATCAAAACTTCGATTGGTTTCACCAATGAATCTACAATCAAGTGGTAGATTACAGATATCGTTGAGGCGGTGAGCCAGCAGCTGCCAGCCAGTCGGTGACTCAGACCATTATTTATTTTCTCCCTCTATGAATTTCCCAAATATTTTACAGTCTTGTTTTTGTAAGAACGACTAATTTTAGGGCTGAGGTTGCATGTTCTTATTTTTTTGCGAATTGAGCTTGAAAACGTTCTTAACATGTTCCTAAAGTTGTGTGGTATACTAAGTTCGTCTTTAAACAGAGTTATTCTATATTATCATGCAACAGAAAAACCACATTGTTAATTAGATTAAAAACATCCCTAAGTATTTGGGTTAATTGTCCTGTTGGATTACAGTTTTACAAACGAGCAAAATAAGTTCGTAAAATCTTACCTGAACGTTCTTATAAAAGGTTCTTCCAAAAATGAGTGTATTTAACTGATCAGATCAGTTGACTTAACATTTACAAAACAGATAAGAAAATGCCGTTTTTACTGTAAGGATTTCAAGAATCTAATTGACTTTTATTTCGTACTTGCACAAGTTTGCCAAGGTGCGACGAATTGCCGTTGGAATTGGTAATGACGTCCATCGTGACGAACTTGAAGAAATTGCCGGCACAAGCGAAAATGTTATTGAAGTGCTTTCATACGGTGACTTAATCAGCAATCTCGAGAATATCACGGATTTAGCATGTGCTAATCAACATCCAGGCAAGTAAAACTAGACACGTGTATATTTCAATGTTGAATTTCTACAAAGGATTTATCTCTTAAGCACTTTTAAATGTTATCACTTATATGGAGTGTTGATCCTAAAGGATCGTGTGGTGCTTGGGGTGCTTACGGAAGCTGCAGCAAGACTTGTGGATCTGGTTTCAAGATTCGCCAGAGGAGTTGTCCAGGAAACAGCTTACATTTAACGAAACAGAAAGCCATCTGCAACAGTAACCTATGTCCAGGACAACGTGAGTAAAAAGGAGAAATTGTTCGCAAGTTCTAGACCTTGACGAATGTTTTGTCGATCCATATCAGAATTCTACTAAAGGACTCCTATTTACTGATTCATATGCTTTACGGAAAAATTGCGTAAAAAACACTTTTCCAAAATTGCGGAACCCACGGTAATATCGACCGTTGAATAGTCAGGGTGGTAGGACAAATTACCGCTGAATTTTGACTTGCAGTGTAATTGAAATTAGAGGTTAAAGGTCCAGATACCTTCAAACGCTACTAAATGGCAGCTGAGTTTCCACTATGTCTACTACAGCGGAAAATTCGGTCTAGAACTAAATACATAACTTATCCCCAACCCCCCCCCCCCCCCCACCCCCCGAGACTCGGCTCTCAATTAAAATATTAAACATTGGACAGGTCGAGTCTGCTAACGACTATTCAACAACACCCTTCAACTAAAGACAGTCACTCAAACGGGCGATCATGACTTCGAATTCCGTTCTTTCCTGGTCAGTCAAGCTTTCGTGCAACAGCTTAGATGTCATTTGATGGCAACTTGTTAAACGCTTCACATCAACACTGAAACAGGCCATTCAACATGACACACACTTCATTATCATTCTCTTGAACTCTGATTTTTTTTAATTTCATCAATACTATAATCATGTATCGCCTGCTTTTAAGCGTAAGTCACTGAAACACAATTCAAGTAAACTCCCGGTTACTGGCTCATCTTACATGTACATCATTGTATAACAAATTTACAGAGCCTTGCCAAGATACTCTATCAAACTGTACCACACTGGCGGCAGCCGGCCAATGTTGGAAACAAGCGAAAGGACCTAAGTTTGAACAAAATTTTACTCTTTGGAACCGGTGCGAGAAGAGCTGTCGCAGATGTGACGGTAGGTCACTGCTCAACAATAGAAAAGCTTAACATTCCCTTTATCACAAACGTAAATAACAATAAGACAGTAGTAGCTGCCACAGTGAGTGAGCCTGAAGTGAACGAACCAGGCAGCTCTTTAATCGGGAGAAAAACACATTTTTCTTCGAAACGCACGGGATTGGGGGCCAAAGGCGCAAGGAACTGTGCTTATGCGCGAATGGAGGAATTAAGATATGCGGTAGGATCTTGTTGGACGGAAGTGCTTTGTTTTTCTTTTCGCTTCTCGTATCCTTAAACTATAGATTTGACTGTCACGCAACAAGAACATTCGAAATCGTTCAATGGAAAAGGCCAAGAACTTGGAATGTTGTACGTAACAAATCTTTTTACCATCTTTCCAATTCTCAGGTCGGTGCGGTACATTGTTTCTGAGTTATTTGGCGAAGCGTTTCACGCAACTTTATAGAGTTTTGTACGAAAACGCCATGTGGTCCACTAATATGGCGGCCGGTAATCAATGAAAACATCTGGAGTTCACTTTGCGATGAAAGCGCTTACTTTTCGCTCATGAGATAACATACATGTGTATGAACACATCTCCTAATGTACATGAAGGCTCAACTTGCTGAGATTATTAGGGATACCCTAATAATTATTTCTATGTCATCTTCAACCTCCTTTAGATAAAAATTCAGAAGACCCTGTGATTTTAATTTTAGAATTGGATGACGTCACTGTGAATTCAAAACCATTTGTTGTTTTCTTTCTTCTCTCGAGTGGGGTCCAGAAGGAGGTCCAGTTGGGGGCTCAGTCTGGGGGGTCCATCTTCCTTCGATTCCACGCACGAACTGTCGTTAAAGGGGCAGTGTCACGCTATTTTACTAATCCTAATACTAACACTAATACGTGATCTGCTAAACGCCCTTACTCGCTGTCGGAGACTGAATTGCTAAGTGCGCGGCTCGACGAGATCGGATCGAAGGAACTGTGCTGCCGGCTAGACGCTTGGCCCCTGAACACGACCCATGTATGACCTCGGAGCACAACACCACAGGAAGACGGAATAGGCTGGGAGTCGATTTTGATGAGGGAGAAAAACCGGAGTACCCGGTACCAGTCAACGTCAAACCTAAAAGGCGTCTTTGCATCAATCAAGACCAACAATAATGCTGTAGTTTTGTTACCAATGACCACTGAAATGCAATGAAGTGCACTGAAGCTATTTTTTTGTTTGCAGCCAAGAATGAAAATGGATTGCAGCTTGAAAAAACTGGCCAGTTTTTTCAAGTTTGTAGACGAAGTCTTCAGAAACTTAAGACGCCAAAAATTAGATATGAATAGCTCTTTGTGCCATAAACACATTTCAAATTTTCTCAGTTGGTAGTCAGGAATGTTGTACGCGTGAGCTAAACTACTAAGACCTCGTCCACAATATACGCCGGATAAATTTGAAAACGCAACTTTATTGTTACGGTTAGGCCTTCCGTCCACACTACAACGTACATATCCGCATAAAAAGATCCGCGAAAACAGAACTTTTAGAATACACTCTCTAGAGTGGAAGAATGTGAAAACGCAATTTGTATTAGTGTGGACGAAGAACTTTTCATATCCGGAACTTTTTGAATATGCTTACGTCATTTTGTCATGTGATTTATCTTCCCAAGTCTCTCTCGATCATAAATTCAACATGGTGGACAACACGATGTTTTCTGTCTTGTTGACAATAATTTCTTCTTTAATCGCTTATTTGGAGTCAAGTATTGCTTCAGTTCACATGAATATTGTACGCCAGAGAATCAGGAAAAACTTTTAGACAATCATTGGTGTCAAAGGATACTAGGAAAGCGACGCGACGCTCTCAACCTTACAAGCAGAAACACTTCTGGTCTCGACCTGGCAGAACGAGTGCGTGGTGAGACAACTTTGTTAACGAAGTTGATGACGCTGAAGAATGGAGAGAAAATTTTCGAATGTCTTCTTACTGTGAGCATGCTCAAAGTGAGATTAAGCAATTGTGCCACCGATAAAACGCTGTAGTGTGGACGCAGAACATTTTATCCGTTTTCATGTGTGGACGGAAAACTTTTGTTCCGTTTTCGCACTTAAAGTTGCGTTTTCAAATTTATCCGGCATAGTGTGGACGAGACCTAATTTAGATTTTTACCCAGTTTTCACCTACGCTTAGAAAACAACAAATTTAGCATGAGAGTGCCCCTTTAAATTACTGCAAGTATAATTGAACATCTTCCTTTCCCTCGGCAGCATTTTTACCTCAGTGCTTAGGTAAACTAGTCAGATTTTAGCTCAATTCTTGCCTCGAAGGTTCGGATACTAAGTAAAGGATGCTTTCCATATGATCGTTGCGATTACTAGAAAGTGACTCTGAATGAAGGTCGTGGGGAACTGTAAGTCTAACAACGTCATTCAAGCGCTTCATGAAATTCAACATGGCGGCTGTGCCTCTCTTCCCGAACCAGATGACAAGGATTTCTTTTTCTTAAAAAATCTCCTTTACGCTGTTCTTGCGTTTATGAAGGTCTTCTCTGCCTGAACACGACCAAGTCAAATTTCGCTCCAATTGTCTCTTGGCCTTAGATTCCTTTGAAAATTTGCCCTAAGACATTCGTATCTGCACTTCCATAAACAGGGCCAAATCACAACCCTCTTGAAATGTGTGGACGTCTGCAGTACATCCTGGTACTTCCTGTAGCTATGATCGCTGCATGACGCAATCGTAGTGATCTTAAACATCATATGGAAACCAACCTTAACTTCTTAAAGAGCCTTGAGAAAATTTAAGACTTTTTAATGCTTTAATGACAAGTATTAACCTGTTTCTCAAGTTGCATTTTGCCCTTTCACATGAACAACAAGACAATCTCTCTCTCATTTAATATGCAGGGCAACTTCAGTTGTTTGTCATTGAGTTTAATTCAAACTGTTTGAAATCAGACAAGGTCAAATCTTTAGTCGATTCTCTCAAATACATGTGGATTTTTACCATTTCTTTAAATTCGGCTATTTCATTCTAGCATATCACTCTACCCAAGGATTATATCGAACATTGCGAAAAGCCATTAAAAGGTTAACTCAGATAAGAAAGTCCGGATCAATCATGTCATATGCCTTGGTGATGACATATTAGAAAAAGAGTTCGTAGTTTCACTACACCAAACGAGATTTTCCGCTGTGAATTAACTTCTTGAATAATATAGGGGTAATCGTGGCTAAAATCGCCTGACTTAACTCGATATAAAAGAATATACACGTTGATTGAACTAAGAATGTACATTATTTTCTGCCTTTTTGGCAACAGTTGATCCTCATTGCCAGGACAGCGATCCTTACCGGTGTCCAATGGTGATTGCGGAGCGACCATTCCGTTGTTCTATGCTAAAAGGTGAGTCAAATTAAAGCCGTGGAAAGTCAGAAATGTTCTCTGTAAAATCATACACAGCCCACACGACATGTTCGTTTTAAACTCGAAGAGAATTCTGCAGTAAACGTATGCTGGAATATTAATATATCCTCATTTTCCAAACATACGCCGTTTACCCTTACGAAATATCTTGTTACTTATTCTCACTGGTTTAGGTGGCATTTTGCCCCTTCTCATATTCGATGGCACCATCCAATAAAGGATAATAAAGAGACCACTTACACCAGAATTCATTTCAGAGTGCAAACGTTATTTTTTTCAGTTAATCATGGCGGGGGGTCTGCGAAAATAGGAATTGTGACATCTTTGAAAATACATCTATGAAACCAAGACGACGATCGACACCTAAATCATTTGTTAGATCATTTCCGTTTGTTGGTTTGTTAATTCTCTTTGTTTTTTTTCCCGCAGACAAGTGTAGAAAGAGCTGCGGTACTTGTGGAGGTAAGAGAGAGCGTTGATGAACTTTTTCTTAGGCTGATTATAAAAACTCAATCTTACACGTTTAGATATTCACCACGTAATCCAACTGACATTTTTTCCCTTGCCGAATTAATGCGCATGCGCGTTTCACCATGTTTTGTATTCTTGTTTAATTAAGTTGGCCAATTGCATGATTAAGTAAGGTTAGCTGTCAGGAGCTCATCATGGGGAGTGTCTTATGAGTCAACCCTTTCCCGAGAAGATTTAGTTATAGAACGCCTTCCTTGGGAGATTGAATGTATGCCAATGTGACCAGTATCAAACTAGTTAACAGCACTGATACATCTTTCATATTGGATTTCCATGTTATGGTCATTGACAGCTGTCAAAACAAGGTATCCGCCGACCAGTATCACGTGACCATATCGCTGGTTCAAGTTTAGAACCCATCGAGGTCAGCTGGTTATTATTTTTGAAGTTGACCGTTGACCAGGCACTGGTTTTCTGTTGCATCGCAAGCGCAAGCCAGGTTACCTCACCTAAACATAAACGAGGCTTATTTTCGCGCGCTTTGTGTGGCTCGACGTGGCTACACGGCGATACTACGTCAACAAAAACTCTTAACAGTCAACGTTTTTCGTGTTCAGGTGGTAAACGGTTAGGAAAATATTTTGTTCCTGAATCTTTTGCCGGTCTCAATCCAGTTTGACATATCATGATAGCTGTGGTCCACACTGGTGGCTCCGCAGCTATTCAAGTCAAGCATCGGAGGGATATTAACTAAAGCTGAGTGTTTATTTTTGTTTGGAGCTGCTTTTTTCCCTGTATTGCAATTTTTGGTATAATTTTTTTTGGCTAATCTTAAGAAAATCTGACAAGGTTGCATGATGCCTGGAAGAACAGAAACTAAAGCAGAGAGAAAGAGAACGACAACGACAAAACAGTGTACCAGTAATAACTCAAACTTGGTGGAAGAAGTTACTCCACACAAATTCTTTTCTTTGACACTAAACCATTTGTTATTTTTACGGATGCGTTATTTCAAGTGGATGCACATTTTTTTAAGAAATGGTTTAATCTTTTTTTTTCCTTTGTTCAGGAATAAAACTCGAATCTTTATTCTCAACTGGAATTAAATAGCAATCATCTGTACTCTTTTGGACTTAAAGAAATAGCAAACACTTAATGACTGGTCCCGAGGGAAACAGTTAATTTTGTTTCCCGAGAATCTCAATGTTTCCCCGAGGCGCAGCCGAGTGAAACATTGAGATTCGAGGGAAACAAAGCTAACTGTTTCTCGAGAGACCAGTCATTAAGTAAATTGTTATATAGCACAAAAAGAAAAGCGAGCAATGGCAACAACAACGGCGGTCGTTGGTCAACATTCTCGGGTAACAGTGCACTGTTTCCATCTGAAGTCATAGATTTTGCAATGTTGCCCGCTCAGAGACTTTTGGCGGGAAACAGCTTTATTGTTATATATATATATGTCATGTGACCTCGAAGTAACCAATGAAAGAGCGCGCTGTTAGGAAAAAGAATTCAGCTATATAACAATTAACAATTATTCTTTGAAATCGAGGTGAATAGTGGTAGAATATTTACCGAGCCGCAAAGCGGTGAGGTAAATATTCTGCCACTTTTCACCGAGATTGAAAAGAATAATTGCCTAACTGGTGAATTCCACAGTAAATCTCACTTTAAAAACCAATATTGCGCTCATCGCTTCGTGATTCATGCGATCTCGGTTTTAAAATAATTTCGCTTGAAATTTATCGTGGAATTCACTAGTTAGGCAATGAATTTTTCTATACAAGAAAGCGAAGAAAATTATTTACTTATGCA